>NC_069499.1:306841122-306973622 GCF_027579735.1 Bombina bombina | reverse complement strand
ATATGTTCTTAGTAGTGTATTTCTAAATATATATATATTCCTATATATATCTTTATGTATATATATATATATATATATATATATATATATATATATATATATATATATTGTACCAAAATATTATCAGATATATGTATATATATTTATTTATGAATAAATAGAACATATTCTCTTATGTGCAGAATATAGGAATGTGAAATATTCATATTTTCAAGTCGGGTTAGCAAAAATGTGAATATGCGACCATGTTTTTCCGCGAGTCTGGGGTGTTAGGTTGTTACTCCACTTTTTTTACTTCTGTTGGGAATACGTGAATACACATGCGATATTCTAACGTCTGATTTTTGCGCTAGTTGGGTTACCGCTAGAGTGAAAACAGTTTACTTTTAACTCATAATACGAGCACAACTGGACGTACGCAAAATTCTTACTTCTAGCTGAATAAATGTTCAAGCGGGAGCGTTAATTTGCGCTCCACTCATAATCTTGCCAATAATAGAGCTGGATTGCTTTAAAATCTATAATTTTTCACACAATTTTTTTTTTGCACTAGTAATTTTGATTAGGAACTTCTTTAAAGGAGGGTAACCCACATGAAATAGCCACACCTTTTGTTTTGCAGTGTATAATAATATATAGGAGGACAGTAAGGTAAAATGGGGGGCAATATATTAAAAAAAAAAAGAGAGACATAGAGAAAACTGTTTATTCACAGTCGTCGAGATTATGAGTTTTGCGGTAACAGGGGTGCGTTGCTAACGCTTAGTTTCAGCTCACCGCTCACATAAAGTTTTTTAAACCTGGCGTTAGCCGCAAAAAGGTGAGCGTAGAGCAGAATTTAGCTTCACATCTCACCTCAATACCAGCGTTGCTTACGGTAGCGGTAAGCTGGCAAAACGTGCTTGTGCACGATTTCCCCATAGGAAACAATGGGGCTGAGCTGGCTGAAAAAAAAACTAACACCTGCAAAAAAGCAGCGTTCAACTCCTAACACAGCCCCATTGTTTCCTATGGGGAAAGGAATTTTATGTCTGCACCTAACACCCTAACATGAACCCCGAGTCTAAACACCCCTAATCTTACACTTATTAACCCCTAATCTGCCGCCCCCGCTATCGCTGACACCTACATTATATTATTAACCCCTAATATGCAGGTCCGGACACCGCCGCCACCTGCATTATTTTTATGAACCCCTAATCTAGTGCCCCCAACATCGCCGACACCTACATTATAGATATTAACCCCTAATCTGCCCCCCCAACGTCGCCGCAACTATATTACATTTATTAACCCCTAATCTGCCGCCGCAACGTCGCCGCCACTATAATAAATTTGTTTACCCCTAAACCTAAGTCTAACCCTAACCCTAACACCCCTCTAACTTAAATATAATTTAAATACATCTAAATAAATTTACTAAAATTAACTAAATTATTCCTATTTAAATCTAAATACTTACCTATAAAATAAACCCTAAGATAGCTACAATATAACTAATAGTTACATTGTAGCTAGCTTAGGATTTATATTTATTTTACGGGCAACTTTGTATTTATTTTAACTAGGTACAATAGTTATTAAATAGTTATTAACTATTTAATAACTTCCTAGTTAAAATAAATACAAATTTACCTGTAAAATAAACCCTAACCTAAGTTACAATTACACCTAACACTACACTATAATTAAACTAATTACCTAAACTACCTACAATTAATTACAATTAAATTAAATAAACTAAATTACGAAAAGAAACCCCTCTAAATTACAGAAAATAAAAAAAGAATTACAAGAATTTTAAACTAATTACACCTAATCTAATCCCCCTAATAAAATAAAAAAAAGCCCCCCAAAATAATAAAATTCCCTACCCTATACTAAATTACAAATAGCCCTTAAAAGGGCCTTTTGCGGGGCATTGCCCCAAAGTAATCAGCTCTTTCACCTGTAAAAAAAAATACAATAACCCCCAACATTAAAACCCACCACCCATACACCCAACCCTACTCTAAAACCCACCCAATCCCCCCTTAAAAAACCTAACACTACCCCCTTGAATATCACCCTACCTTGAGACGTCTTCACCCAGCCGGGCACAAGTGGTCCTCCAGAGGGTTGAAGTCTTCATCCTATCCGGCCAGAAGAGGACATCCAGACTGGCAGAAGGCTTCATACAGGCGGCATTTTCTATCTTCATCCTTCCGGAGCAGAGCGGGTCCATCTTTAAGACATCCGACGCGGAGCATCCTCTTCATCCGACAGCCGACAACTGAATGACTGGTCCTTTAAGTGACATCATCCAAGATGGCGTCCCTTGAATTCCGATTGGCTGATAGAATCCTATCAGCCAATCGGAATTAAGGTAGGAAAAATCATATTGGCTGATGCAATCAGCCAATAGGATTGAGCTTGCATTCTATTGGCTGTCGGATGAAGAGGATGCTCCGCGTCGGATGTCTTGAAGATGGACCCGCTCCGCTCTGGAAGGATGAAGATAGAAGATGCCGCCTGGATGAAGCCTTCTGCCGGTCTGGATGTCCTCTTCTGGCCGGATAGGATGAAGACTTCGGACCCTCTGGAGGACCACTTGTGCCCGGCTGGGTGAAGACGTCTCAAGGTAGGGTGATCTTCAAGGGGGTAGTGTTAGTTTTTTTTAAGGGGGGATTGGGTGGGTTTTAGAGTAGGGTTGGGTGTGTAAGTGGTGGGTTTTAATGTTGGGGGGTATTGTATTTTTTTACAGTTGAAAGAGCTGATTACTTTGGGGCAATGCCCCGCAAAAGGCCCTTTTAAGGGCTCTTTGTAATTTAGTATAGGGTAGGGAATTTTATTATTTTGGGGGGCTTTTTTATTTTATTAGGGGGATTAGATAAGGTGCAATTAGTTTAAAATTCTTGTAATTTTTTTTATTTTCTGTAATTTAGTGTTTGTTTTTTTCGTAATTTAGTTTATTTAATTTAATTGTAATTAATTGTATGTAGTTTAGGTAATTAGTTTAATTATAGTGTAGTGTTAGGTGTAATTGTAACTTAGGTTAGGGTTTATTTTACAGGTACTTTTGTACTTATTTTAGCTAGGTAGTTATTAAATAGTTAATAACTATTTAATAACAATTGTACCTAGTTAAAATAAATACAAAGTTGCCTGTAAAATAAAAATAAACCCTAAGATGGCTACAATGTAATTATTATTTATATTGTGATATCTTAGGGATTATTTTATAGGTAAGTATTTAGTTTTAAATAGGATTAATTTATTTAATTGTAGTAATTTAATTTTATTTTATTTAAATTATATTTAAGTTAGGGGATGTTAGGGTTAGATTTAGATTTAGGGGTTAATAAATTTAATATAGTAGCAGCAACGTTGGGGGCGGCAGATTAGGGGTTAATAAATGTAGGTAGGTGACGGCGATGTTAGGGACGGCAGATTAGGGGTTAATAAAATTTAACTAGTGTTTGCGAGGCGGAAGTGCGGCGGTTTAGAGGTTAATACATTTATTAAAGTGGCAGCAATGTCAGGTCAGCATATTAGGGGTTAAATAATTCTATTATAGTGTTTGCAATGTGGGGGTGGGCCTCGGTTTAGGGGTTAATAGGTATTTTATGGGTGTTAGTGTACTTTTTTGCACTTTAGTTAAGAGCTTTATGTTACGGCGTTAGCCCATAAAACTCTTAACTACTGACTTTTATATGCGGTAGGAGTCTGGACAGGAGAGGGTCTACTGCTCACTTTTTCAGGCGATCGTAATACTGGCGTTAGGCAAATCCCATTAAAAAGATAGGATACGCAATTGACATAAGGGGATTTGCGGTAAGCTAAAATCGCGGAAAAAAAGTGAGTGGTAGACCCTTTCCTGCCTGACTCGTAATACCAGCGGGCGTTAAAAAGCAGCATTGGGACCCCTTAACGCTGCTTTTTAAGGCTAACGCAAGACTCGTAATCTAGCCGAGTGTGTTTTATTATTGAATATACACATTCTTACTTAAAAAAATTCTTCCTCTATGGAAAAATATGACTCACTTAAAAATCAAGTCACCAGCAATGCCGACCAAACAAAAAGAAACAAAAAGAATAGTAAACATACTGATATCATTATAGATGGTATGAACACATTGATCCCACCTATTTTGTTGGTGGCATTTAATCTTGGCTACTCCACTATAAATCGGATTTCTCATTGTACTCCACCCCTAGCGCCCAAATTCTGCTTAATGGTATCCTATCATGCTCGTTCTGAATAATGAATGGTATCCGTCAGGGTTGCCCATTGTTTCCCCTCCTTTTTGCTTGCCTGATTGAAGCACTTGCGACAAAGAACAGATACAATGCAGAGATCTCGGGTATCCCCATCGGCAGAAACAAATACAAATTATCTATGTTTACTGACAATATTCTCTTTTCCCTCACCAACCCTGAAAAGTCAATCCCTGCTTTAATGTCAGAGCTGCAAGAATTTAATAAGTTAGCAAACTTTCTTCTCAACCTCTCTAAGGCCTAGATTACGAGTTTTGCATTAGCCTTAAAAAGCAGCATTGAGAGGTCCCAACGCTGCTTTTTTCCTAACGCTGGTATTATGAGTCTTGCAGGTACAGGTGTACCGCTCACTTTTTTTCTGCGACTCAAACATACCGCAAATCCACTTACGTCAATTGTGTATCCTATCTTTTCAATGGGATTTGCCTAACGCCGGTATTACGAGTCTTGGAAAAAGTGAGTGGTACAGCCTCTCCTGTCAAGACTCCTACCGCATTTAAAAGTCAGTAGTTAAGAGTTTTATGGGCTAACGCTGTAACATAAAACTCTTAACTAAAGTGCTAAAAAGTACACTAACACCCATAAACTACCTATTAACCCCTAAACCGAGCCCCCACATCGCAAACACTTAAATAAAAATTTTAACGCCTAATCTGCCAACCGGACATCGCCGCCACTTTAATAAATATATTAACCCCTAAACCGCCGCACTCCCGCTTTGCAAACATTAGTTAAATTTTATTAACCCCTAATCTTCCGTCCCTAACATCGCCGACACCTACCTACATTTATTAACCCCTAATCTGCTGCCCCCAACGTCGCCGCAACTATATTAAATGTATTTACCCCTAGACCTAAGTCTAACCCTAACCCTAATACCCCCTAATTTAAATTTAATTTAAAATAATCTAAATAAAATAACTTTAATTAACTAAATTATTCCTATTTAAAACTAAATACTTACCTATAAAATAAACCCTAAGCTAGCTACAATATAACTAATAGTTACATTGTATCTAGCTTAGGGTTTATTTTTATTTTACAGGCAACTTTGTATTTATTAACTATTTAATAGCTACCTAGCTAAAATAAATACAAATTTACCTGTAAAATAAAAATAAACCTAAGTTACAATTACACCTAATACTACACTATAATTAAATTAATTCCCTAAACTAACTACAATTAAATACAATTAAATACAATTATCTAAATTATGAAAAAAACCCACTAAATTACAGAAAATAATAAAATAATTACATTTTCTTTAAACTAATTACACCTAATCTAATCTAATCCCCCAAAATAATAAAAATCCCTACCCTATACTAAATTACAAATAGTCCTTAAAAGGGCCTTTTGCGGGGCATTGCCCCAAAGTAATCAGCTCTTTTACCTGTAAAAAAAAATACAATACCCTCCCCCAACATTAAAACCCACCACCCACACACCCAACCCTACTCTAAAACCCACCCAATCCCCCCTTAAAAAAAACTAACACTAACCCCTTGACGATCACCCTACCTTGAGACGTCTTCACCCAACCGGGCTAAAGTGGTCCTCCAGACGGCCAGAAGTCTTCATCCTATCCGGGCAGAAGAGGTCCTCCAGAACTTCAGAAGTTTGTCTGAACTTTGTCTGAATGAGGTACAGTGATCTCTCCTAGGTAGGCTTCCAGCTGTAAAGTAGCAGCTTTTGGAGCACAATAATACAAATAACAGCAATATGTATTGGCAGAACAGAAGTGAACAATTTTTAGTTAAAGGGACAGTATACACTTATTTTCATATAACTGCATGTAATAGACACTACTATAAAGAATAAGATGCACAGATAGTGATATAAAAAAAACAGTATAAAACTGTTTAAAAACTTACTTAGAAGCTCTCAGTTTAGCTCTGTTGAAAATGTAGTTGGAAAGCCCACTGCAAGTGGCAAATAAGACACTCCCCCTCCCCTTCTTTTGCATATGAAAAGACCCTTTACACAAACAGGAGCAAGCTGGAGTAGGTAGCTAACGGTATTCTCATAAAACTTTGGGGCTTAAAAATAAGCAAAACTATACATTTAAAAAAAAAAAAAAAAACTTTATGGGCTATATGAATAGATAATCTACAAAACATTTATGCAAAGAAAAAATGAGTGTATAATGTCCCTTTAAGTCTCCACTCCAGCTTTAAATGAAATGGGAACATGCAGTTTGAAAAACGCCACAAGATGGTGTATGGGTAGGAATTGTAGGCATCGGTTTAAGTATCGGTGCATTTGCACGAGTACAAGTACTCATGCAAATACTTGGTATCGGCACTGATACCGATACTAGTATTGGTGCAACCCTATTTTATTTTATAATAATCAGATATATATAGAAATATCTTATTTAAAATAAAAAGAACGTTTTCTTGTATGAGAACACTGTAATTTAAAGTACTCATAACTACCTTTGGGTTTAGCACAATTGGTCTAACCCGATGTCCACTTAGTGCATGATTGATAACTGTTAGTTGTTTTAACAGCAAGCCCCATTAAAGTCGCAATATCTGAAATCAGCACACATCAGGGGCGCGATTAAATATACGGCGCAGCCTTCAGCGCAAGCGTGGAAACCCACGCCGCCTTTAATTTCACCTCGCACATCGGGGTATTACATATACTGCGCCGTTAGATGCTAAACTGGCGTAAGTAGGACAAACTGGCGATCTTCTGAAATGTGCGCAAATACATATTTCAGTCGTCGCAAGTAACTTACTCCAGTATTTTGTCCAGGAAAGTGTCAATAAAGAGTAGTTTTATGCAAATTAGGCTAACACTCTTAAAAAAGGAACCGCGACTTCAAATAAAAATGTGACACGTAATTACGCTATTCAAAATTCATATATAAACCCATGCGCAGTTGCCATTTTCTATAGTGTGTATGGATTGTTCTTTGAGCTACAACACACTACACTGGAGTGGAGGATTAGTCAGAGTAGAGAGAGAGGTGCAAACAGAGGAGTTAGTTAGGTCGCATTGTTGTTTGATTAAGCTTGTACACTTACACATATTTTTACATATTGTACACATTTTGCATACATACATACATAGATATACAAATACACCACACTTTTTTCTCTAACACCTCACACATTTTATTTGAATTTTACAGTGCGATAGGCTGAGTGTTTGGTTGTGATTGTGTGTGATTGAACTCGGAGTGAGTGTGAGTGTATGTAGTGTGATTTAGTGTGAGGATGGCAGGGAGAGGTAGGGAGGAGGGGAGAGGAGTGGCAGGGAGAGGAGTATAGGAGAGGACAGGAGGAGCAGTGGGCCCCCGTCAGGGAGTAAGTGGAGTGGGGAGAGCCAGAAGGGATGATGGGAGGGGAGATGCCCAAGAGCCCCAGAGAGAAAGCACATCTAGGAGAGGGACAGAGGGTGCACATGGGGACAGAAGGGGAGAGGAGGGAGAGGATAGGGAGGAACCCACACCAGGGACATCACAGGGAGGAAGCCAAGTGTCCATGGAGGATGAGAGGCTGAGATATCCCAACTTCTCATTTGATGAAAACGTTGCCCTTGTCCAGGCCATCATGGACAATTACAGTGCCCTCTTCGGGCAGGAGAAGGGCAAAGGCATTGCCAAAAAGTGAACAACGGCATGGTTGGCGGTAGAGGATGCCGTCAACAGTGTGGCCCTGCAGAGTAGGACTGTTGAGGGCCTTAAAAAATGCTGGAATAACTGCAAGAGGTGGGTCAAAGAAAAGATGGGGCAGGAAGCTATGCACCAGAAGGGAACAGGCGGTGGTTCATCCCTGGATATAGAGTATAACACCTGGCAGGAGATGATACGCAGGTCCCTTAGTATCACAGCAGTCCGTGGACTTCCAGGGGCTCATGACTCAGGGGCTGCAACCACAGCACAGCATGCTGGTGAGTAACATCCCACAGAACAGTATTATATGTATTTAAGATATAGCGTCCTTTAATATCACACATCCATGTACACAATGAGGAGCATGGTATTTGGCATACTAACAAAAACATCTATAATTATACTTGACATTACTGCTACTTAACACAATGCAATTAATGATATGAGGTGGAATAGTGCAATACTAACATGTCTCAGATTAACACAGGCCACAAGCCACATGTAGCATTTTCAGTAAATGGACACTATAGCCAGCACAATACTTTTAGCTCAATAAAGCAGGTTCTGTGCCTAGATCAGGCTAAAGTAAATTGTATGACCAAAGTCTCACTTAAAGAACACATTTTCATCATTGACATGCACACATAACTATTGTATGAAACACATACATGTATACTGCTCATATTAAAATCCCTAATTGAACAAATCACAATGTGCACGTGCATGTTAATAGAGTATGACATGAGAATAAGTATAGGCCCTAGCATGTATCAATGTACATTATATGCCCACATGGACATATATCTGACTGTACTAATCCCTCTCATCCTTTGACTCCTCCACAGAACCTTCTGTCATGAGGATACAAACAGCCATGCCAACACCACCACCACCAGTCTTCAGGCAACCGCACAAACAGTATTCTCCCCGGCATGAGCATGGTTGGATGGCTTCAGTTGAGGACCCGGGAGTGATGCCACCACCATTGACATATGACCCCTGGCAAGATTCCTGGCCAGAGGAATATTCTTCTTTTGGCTTTGAGGGGGAGCCAAGACAGCCACAAAGGGTCCATGTATTTACCCCCCCCCCAACACAATCTCATAGCAGTCATGGCTTTTACCCACAGACTATGTCACAAGTAGTGCCAATTGGACAGGCTGAGTGGTCACACACTGGTCATCAATGGGACTATCAATCAACCATGAGAACTCCACCATTCTCATCACTTGGGCAAGCTCCACCATCCTCATCTCTTGGGCGAGCTCCCCCATCCTCATCACTTGGGCGAGCTCCACCATTCTCATCACTTGGGCAAGCTCCACCATCCTCATCACTTGGGCGAGCTCCACCATCTGCAGATGGAAATATAGTAGAAACTACTCAAGCACCATCAGATGCAGCTGAACCTGCCCCACCAGAACAATCAGATGCAGCTGAACCTGCCCCACCAGAACCAGCAGATGCAGGTGACCCTGCACCTCAAGCACCAGCAGATGCAGGTGACCCTGCCCCACAAGCAACTAGAAGCCCTGCTGCTCAAGAGCCTGTGCATGCATTGTATTCTCCCCTCCCGAGAGCATAAAAAGAGGCCAAGAGAGGTTCTTGAGGAGCCAAGAGAGGTTACACAAACATAGCATAGAGCTGAAGAGGGACATGGCAGCATCATTAAGTGCAAGTGTTCAAAACCAGTCACAGATGATGCGAATTCTGTCTGATTTGCAGATGCAGATGGACAATAGATGGAGAGAACAAAATCAACTTTTGGATATGTTGGTTGAGCACTTTACACACCAGCAGGACACTACCTCCAGCCTATCATCTGTTGCCAGCACACCAGCAGAAACACCGGAATCTGCTAGAACAAAGAGAACAAGGCAATCCACTACAGGCACCTCAGCTCCCTCATCCAAAAAGCCCAAGAAAAATAAATAATTTTATAGTTCACCATAAACATTGTCCTTTGTTATTTACCATGTAATTGTCATACATATCAATGTGATGTGTGTTTTTTACACTAATATTGTTAAAACATGATAATATGACCTGTGTTGAAATAGCCACAAAAAAAGGTGAGATTATCATGTTTATGACATATTCATGTACTATAACCGACATCACATAGTTGTGTATGAAGGGTAATTATAGTAATATTCACTTATAAGGTGTAAATCAACACAAAACAATATTATAAACCTCTTTACACTTAAAATTATATACCAGCAAACATCAAAAAAAGAATTGCACTCTGAAAGCAATTCAAGTGGAACACAGAAAGATACAAAAATGGATGTGGCGCTAGAAAGCTAAGTATATTAAGTGGGTAATGGATAGCGAAATAAATAATATAACTTAATATATTTACACAACCCTATATAAAATAAAACAAGCTGATAAAATTTAAATACTGATATGATAATTCATCAGGAATAAAATAAACTGATCAAGTCTAAATACTGGTACGTTAATTTATTTAGAATATACTTACTAATAAAATAATTCTTAACTGTCAGAAATAAATAAGATGTATTTAATTACTAGACACAATAAATATATATACATACATAAAAGACAATTCAATAAACCACCAGTGGTTAAAAAAACTAGAAAAACACTCAAAAACTGTGAAAAAAAGCCAAGTCAATATAGCGGATACAAAATATATGAAATAGTTATAAAAAAGACAAAGTGAACAATGACTCAAAGGTCTTGTTTTAGTAATTGTATCAATCACTTCAGGATGGAACGGATAAACAGGCCAAGAAATTGTCCGTAGTAAAAGGCAGTTTGGTAATCGGTTGAATTCAAAACCAATTGTATCAGGTGAATGGCAGTATAGATAGTGTTATTTAAAGTTCCCATTCTTTACCTTTAAAATTGCAGACCATACATCCGGACGGACTTTCTTTCAAAGTCCCGACCGGGAACGAGAATCACCTGGTTTAGGCGTCCGGGTCTTGCTGGAAGTGGTCTTTTCCTCCTTGATCGATAGGAGACCTTTGGCGTGTGACGTATTGAAAACCGTCACGTGGTCACAATCACCCAATCAGCTGAGGGGTTTCCTCACTGTCAATCCCAATGTGGGAGAATCGAAAACACAGAGCGCTCTGGTGCATCAACGGGTGTCTTTAGTTTTGCAGAAATCCAAGTTCATAGAAACATCTACGCGTTTCAGCCCTTCAAAGGCCTTTATCAAGATGTTTAATCCAGGTCCTATACTGCCTATTTATAGCCTATTCCGTTTCCTGTTACCCTGGCATAATGGATTAGTTAATCACAATATCGCTAATGGCTTAAAAAATATTTCACTAATGGCTTAAAAAAGTTTCATTACAAAACATTATATACAGTATATAATATAATAACATCATAAATTAACCTAAAATAATACAAATTCAATAAGCAATCTTAAAAACTTTAATAACTCATACAATAGAAAGACAGTAAGAAATATTGTTAAAATATATATAATACTGGGGTAATTATTTAAAATATTTCACTAGCAGGTTACCTTATTTATAAGGACAAGTGTCTCATTTGGTAATTGACCTTAAATATGATTCTTATAATATTTCTTATAATATCGATCAATTCATTTCAAGTTTGAGAGCAACCATAAAAGATAGTGTAATTAATGTGTTCTAAAATTAATGTGAAGACATATATTAAAGGTACATTAAAAACCAAGATAATTTATGCTCTCTAAAAATGACCAAATACAATGAATTCATATATATTTCAATATTAAAAGACCAATAACTTATTATAAAATAAATACATATTCATGAGAGCTCCCTAAAAATGTAATTAATGTAATCTAAAATTAATGTAAAAACATATATAAAACATACATTAAAAACCAAAATATTCTTGCTCCTTAAAAGTAACCAAATGCAATGAATTCATATATATGTATCAATATTTAAAAGGACAATTTCTATTTCTAAAAAATGAATGTTCATACAAATGCAATTTCAATACTTATTCTATAACCAGCTTTTAATGTAAAAATGGATTTAGGTCTAGTTCCACATTTAACCCTTCAGGTACTAGTGAGCCAAAGTTATAAATTAATTCAGCCTCTTTATATAAAATCAGTTTTTCATAATCCCCACCTATACTGTCTTTTTTAACTCTTTTTATACCCCACCAACGAAGATCGTTAACATTACTCCCATGCCATTCTTTAAAATGTTTTGATACAAAATGGCCTTCAAAGCCATTTTTGATGTTGTTAACATGGTCTCTAATTCTATCTCTTAATTTCCTTTGGGTCTGACCTAAATATTGCCTGTTACATGAACATTGAAGAAGGTAAATAACCCCCTTATCACAACATCTGATTAAGTCATTGATTGTTTGTGTATGGTCCCTTGTTGTAGATTTTATTTTCTTTAATTTAGTGCTATATTTGCACGCTACACAACTATAACATGGAAAGAACCCTATTAATTTGGACCCTGTTAGGTCCACATCAGACCTATTGGTGCTTTTTCTATACATACTTGGAGCTAAATTATTTTTTAAATTTTTTGCTTTAGTATAGATAATATCAGGGTGTCTTTTTACATGGTCTCCTAAAATGTGATCATTTTTTATAAGATGCCAGTGTCTATTTAAAATAGTTTTCATATATCCATGTTGAGCATTAAATCTAGTGATAAACGGGATGTTCAATTTTTTTACCTGCTCATTAGGTTCAGAATGACTTACTTCTTTACCTCTAAGTAATTCTTCTGTATTTTTCAATCTAGCTTTCTCCATTGCCTTACTAACATTGTTTTCATCATAACCTTTATCTAGGAACCTCTCTTTTAGAATTAATGACTGAGTTTCAAAGTCTTCAATGTTATTACAATTCTTCATGATCCTAGTGAACTGACTAGTGGGTATATTATCAATCCATTTTGACAAATGGCAACTTTCAATGTGGACGTAATTTTTAGCGTCAACTTTTTTAAAAAACATTTTAGTATGGATCTCTTGTTCTATGATGTTTATTTCTAGGTCAAGAAAATGTATGGTTTTACTATTAATCTCACTTGTAAACTTTAAGCCAAGATTATTCTGATTCAAATCTTC
Source organism: Bombina bombina (assembly GCF_027579735.1). Taxonomy (NCBI): domain Eukaryota; kingdom Metazoa; phylum Chordata; class Amphibia; order Anura; family Bombinatoridae; genus Bombina; species Bombina bombina. Next base: position 306,960,655 of record NC_069499.1, on the reverse strand, counting down.
CAAAAACAAACTTTGTCAAAATGGATTGATAATATACCCACTAGTCAGTTCACTAGGATCATGAAGAATTGTAATAACATTGAAGACTTTGAAACTCAGACATTAATTCTAAAAGAGAGGTTCCTAGATAAAGGTTATGATGAAAACAATGTTAGTAAGGCAATGGAGAAAGCTAGATTGAAAAATAGAGAAGAATTACTTAGAGGTAAAGAAGTAAGTCATTCTGAACCTAATGAGCAGGTAAAAAAACTGAACATCCCGTTTATCACTAGATTTAATGCTCAACATGGATATATGAAAACTATTTTAAATAGACACTGGCATCTTATAAAAAATGATCACATTTTAGGAGACACCCTGATATTATCTATACTAAAGCAAAAAAATAAAAAAATAATTTAGCTCCAAGTATGTATAGAAAAAGCACCAATAGGTCTGATGTGGACCTAACAGGGTCCAAATTAATAGGGTTCTTTCCATGTTATAGTTGTGTAGCGTGCAAATATAGCACTAAATTAAAGAAAATAAAATCTACAACAAGGGACCATACACAAACAATCAATGACTTAATCAGATGTTGTGATAAGGGGGTTATTTACCTTCTTCAATGTTCATGTAACAGGCAATATTTAGGTCAGACCCAAAGGAAATTAAGAGATAGAATTAGAGACCATGTTAACAACATCAAAAATGGCTTTGAAGGCCATTTTGTATCAAAACATTTTAAAGAATGCCATGGGAGTAATGTTAACGATCTTCGTTGGTGGGGTATAAAAAGAGTTAAAAAAGACAGTAGAGGTGGGGATTATGAAAAACTGATTTTATATAAAGAGGCTGAATTAATTTATAACTTTGGCTCACTAGTACCTGAAGGGTTAAATGTGGAACTAGACCTAAATACATTTTTACATTAAAAGCTGGTTATAGAATAAGTATTGAAATTGCACTTGTATGAACATTCATTTTTTAGAAATAGAAATTGTCCTTTTAAATATTGATACTTATATATGAATTCATTGCATTTGGTTACTTTTAAGGAGCAAGAATATTTTGGTTTTTAATGTATTTTTTATATATGTTTTTACATTAATTTTAGATTACATTAATTACATTTTTAGGGAGCTCTCATGAATATGTATTTATTTTATAATAAGTTATTGGTCTTTTAATATTGAAATATATATGAATTCATTGTATTTGGTCATTTTTAGAGAGCATAAATGATCTTGGTTTTTAATGTACCTTTAATATATGTCTTCACATTAATTTTCGAACACATTAATTACACTCTCTTTTGTGGTTGCTCTCAAACTTGAAATTAATTGATCGATATTATAAGAAATATTATAATAATCATATTTAAGGTCTATTACCAAATGAGACACTTGTCCTTATAAATAAGGTAACCTGCTAGTGAAATATTTTAAATAATTACCCCAGTATTATATATACTTTAACAATATTTCTTACTGTCTTTCTATTGTATGAGTTATTAAAGTTTTTAAGATTGCTTATTGAATTTGTATTATTTTAGGTTAATTTATGATGTTATTATAATATATATATAATGTTTTGTAATGAAACTTTTTTAAGCCATTAGCGATATTTTTTAAGCCATTAGCGATATTGTGATTAACTAATTGATTATGCCAGGGTAACAGGAAACGGATAAGGCTATAAATAGGCAGTATAGGACCTGGATTAAACATCTTGATAAAGGCCTATGAAGGGCTGAAACGCGTAGATGTTTCTATGAACTTGGATTTCTGCAAAACTAAAGACACCCGTTGATGCACCAGAGCGCTCTGTGTTTTCGAATCTCCCGCATTGGGATTGACAGTGAGGAAACCCCAATGACGGTTTTCAATACGTCACATGCCAAAGGTCTCCTATCGATCAAGGAGATAAAAGACCGATTCCAGCAAGACCCGGATGCCTAAACCAGGTGATTCTCGTTCCCGGTCGGGACTTTGAAAGAAAGTCCGTCCGGATGTATGGTCTGCAATTTTAAAGGTAAAAAATTGGAACTTTAAATAACACTATCTATACTGCCATTCACCTGATACAATTGGTTTTGAATTCAACCGATTACCAAACTGCCTTTTACTACGGACAATTTCTTGGCCTGTTTATCCGTTCCATCCTGAAGTGATTGATACAATTACTAAATCAAGACCTTTGAGTCATTGTTCACTTTGTCTTTTTATAACTATTTCATATATTTATTTATTTTTTTAAATAATTTTTTTATTGAGGTAAACTTTGGCATACAAACAAGATTTTTAAACATTCCACAAGGGTCAACATAAACAACATAGTGCAAGGTTCATCATACAGTGGATAAGTTGCAAATCATTATCAGTAATAACAACTAATAGAATAACAACAAGGTAAGCAATGTTAAACAAAAAATGTCTTTGTTTGGTAGAGACACAATACAATCGTGCCAATGATAGTGTAAGCCTCCTCTCAAAATTCAAAGAGCCACTCTTGGACTCCTGATTAAGGGGGTGTTTTGCAATAATAGGAGGCTACCTGCTATATATTAGACCACTCATGGGTCTTATTTCAATTACCTCAGATTTTTAAAGTTTTTATTATATTGACTAACTGTTAGGGACTATATCAAGGAAGGAACATGCAAACATAACCAGGCTTAGTCCCTGTTAGCTGTCATTAAGGACAAAGAAGGTAGTTAGGATGTGGTATAAGTAAGACAGACCGCGCATTTAACCCTCCTAAATAGGGAGGTATATTATATGGGGGGGGGGAGGCGGTAATTTATATTCAAGTCATATCGTACAAGCTGTAATATATAGAATTTTGAACTCGAGCTATAGATGGCATTAATAAATGAACATAATAGTTAGAGAATTTCTGTTAAGAGAACAAGAGATTAATTAGGAAAGCGGTATGAGCAAGATGAACTGCTTAGTTAGACCTCCTTAACTAGGGGGTACATTATATATGGTGGGGGAGGTGGTTAGTTAAATGTGTCAAACAGCCTGAACTAAAAGTCATGTGTCCATGCAAAAAAGACTGACTGCCTATTTGCAACAAGGCTTTAAATAAAACAAACTATATACAAGCAGATCTACCAAATCAAATTTGACTTTGCATGTTCCTATGTGTTGCTGGGAGGGAAGTTGAAATGGGACAATTACATCTTAGGCTAGTGTACTGGCTGAGTGGAACCATTTGTGTGAACTTAATTTGTATAGCTCAGTTAGGCTATTATGCGTAGGGCATTGTAATGGACTAGTAGTAGGTAGATAGTTTAACGTAGTAGCTTTATTACTAGTGCAAGTTGTAGGGAATGTATTGTGCCAATAAGCTATTAACCATATAGCTATTAACCATATAGCATTCCATTCAATTACTAGCCTGAAGGTGGAAATCTGTATGCGCTATCTCAATCAAATGGAACACTCGGGTGCCCTCTATCTATGTACAAATTCTAGAGGCTATTTGAGATAAGGAGCCTGTAGTTCTGAACCTTCTACAATTTGTTAAGGTCTGATTTAATGAAGGACCAAAATGCAGCTCTGGGTGCGCTACAATAGATTAATGTTTGTAACCCTCTTTTCAAAAATAATTAAACCCTGTCGCTCGGGCACGGGCCCTTTGCCCTGCGACCGGTGGACCAGTTATATTAGAGAGTGAATAGATTCTGAAAAGGAAATAAGCTTTATCCTTAACCCGTAACCCCGGCATTATCAGCCTCTCAGCAATATTATAGAGTCAACTAAACTAAACCCATGACTATAAAGGTATATAGATGCACTCCCAATGAATATGTTGTGGGGAAGAATTGGTATACAGTAATAAGGAGCTGCGCCTGCACAGCTTTTAATAATTGGTAGGTACATTGCTTAGGTATAGTAGAAGCAAGTTATCTAAGGTGCCAATAAACAGTAAATGGGACCAGTGCTATTGTAGTACCCTCAGTCTAGAAGTAAATATACTCAGGGTTTCCATGAAACTTAAGGGACATTTTGCTATGTATTGTTTAAGAGAGCTTCTTCTAAAATTTGTTGTCCATATATGAAAAGCTAACTATAAATACAATAAACTGCTATATGCCTCATCCACACTTAACTATTTAACCTGCAGGTGCACTGAAAGCTCAAAACTTAGTATAAATAATACAAACAGTGACAGTCATCAGTCCCCTTCTGGTAGCATTAGCTTTTAGTCAGTAGGAGGTAGAAAAGAAAGAAATAAAGAAAAATATATAGCTACCTGGTTGTGACCTGCCTGTATATAAGTAAATAATCTGTAGAGGGTAGCTCAATATATACATAATTAGGAATCTTGAAGCAGTCTCAGATGATATGTAAGCTAAGCCAAACTTACACGAATCTATGCTATGGTTAGAGTAAAATCGAATCTCTACTCCCCTCCAGTGGCAGAAAATGGTAACTACATCGTCTATCAAAAAGATATGTTTAAGTCTAAATTTCGAAGTGTGGAGTATTAAAATATAAATGACTTAAATGATTAATGTCCATGAAGCTAGGAAGGGTAGATTAACTACATTTCTATCTCAGGCAGCCTCCATCAAAGGCAGTAGCACTTGACTAGACAAGGAACACATGAACACAGGCATTTCTATTACTGTAAAACAGGCATCCAAGTCAATAATTGGTTAAAAAACGTTACGTGCTTTTATGAACAGGCAAACATAAACTTTATGGACAGTCCTCTTGTGAGTTGAAGGTAAAGCTAAGGAACTTTAGGGACAGTCTGACTTAAGTAAACAGCAACTTGCCCTTACAAGCGGTATAGTTAAAACTGATTGTGTTAGTAGTATGCAGATTCCAGCTACAGGGCTCTTGCATAGGATCACTTAGTTGCCGGAACCTAGATAAAAAGGTGCATCACAAAAGAATATTATCTTGTAAATAAGCAAAGAACACATAAACATAGGCAGACTTATCGATGTAGAACTAGCATTCTGGGCTGTAAGCAGTAAAAAGGAGTGCAGTCCCATGGCATCTTAATGTCTGTCAACCCTCACAGCTGAATTATCTAATTAGGTGAGCCTCTGGGAGCTGCACAGTTCAGTGTTCCTATCCCACTCCGGATGGCCAGGGTAAGGAAAGTCTGTCCCTGAGTTCCATGACCAGCCTGGTCATGGCGCTTCTAGTAGTAGGGGTTGCATAAAGGTGTACAGTGCTGACTGGGTTCTGACTGCACACGCTGATAGCCTTTTTCAGTGCGGAGCCTGGGCTCCACAGTCGCTCTCTCCTTGTCTTGCCTCCTATTATGACGGTCTGAGGTACATCCACCCACCAAGGCACAGACCACAACTTGTAAGTGCGCTCTCGATCTTTCTTCTTCTGTTGCGTGTGCGGGGTCTTACCAAGTGAGTGCAGAGCTGCAGGGCGGAGATGCCATTTTAAGTTTGGCCTATACCTCGCCTCTGCTGTATTAGTATGACCGGTGGCCTTCCGCTTATAACTCTCACTAGGGTAAATCCGTCTTGCCTTTAGTAAAGCTGGAGATGCCATGTTTGCTGGGAGTCCGAGTGTCTCAGATTCCTCTCTCTGTGGGTAGATCTGGGTGTCCGGTTTGCGTTGCACTACTGATGCCAGTACCTTTTGAAAACTCACCTTCAAATTGGTAAAATGCTGGGTTATGAGTGCCTGGGTTCTCTGTTCCCAACGATCTAGTGCCTCCATTTCTGCCAGTCAGTATGGGCCCTTGTGGATAAGTAGTGAGCCCCAAAATGCAGGTTGTAATCAAGGTAAAATATGAATTTGGAGAGGAGCTCCAAAGAAGCACGTCTGCTCAGACCGGCTGTTGGCTCCGCCCCCCCTATTTCATATATTTTGTATCCGCTATATTGACTTGGCTTTTTTTCACTGTTTTTGAGTGTTTTTCTAGTTTTTTTAATCACCGGTGGTTTATTGAATTGTCTTTTATGTATATATAGTTATTGTGTCTAGTAATTAAATACATCTTATTTATTTCTGACAGTTAAGAATTTATTTTATTAGTAAGTATATTCTAAATAAATTAACGTATCAGTATTTAGACTTGATCAGTTTATTTTATTCCTGATGAATTATCATATCAGTATTTAGATTTTATCAGCTTGTTTTATTTTATATAGGGTTGTGTACATATATTAAGTTATATTATTTATTTCGCTATCCATTACCCCCTTAATATACCTAGCTTTCTAACGCCACATCCATTTTTGTATTATAAGGTGTAAATCAAAGTTTCTCACATCCAATATAAATTGACACATGGGTATATACTGTATATAAATAAGGTGTGAACATGAGGTATAAACATCTATTTTTATTCTTCTTAATAATGATAGTCCAGAAATCATTGTGACCTAAACATGAATTAAACAATGAGATATTTTCAGTAATTAGGGTGGTTAAGGGAAGGGGGTGGGATGTAGTAGTTTCACTTACATGCAGTGGAAAATCCGCAGTATGCAATTCTGCAAAACATGAATAACATGTTATTATAATATATATATAATGTTTTGTAATGAAACTTTTTTAAGCCATTAGCGATATTTTTTAAGCCATTAGCGATATTGTGATTAACTAATTGATTATGCCAGGGTAACAGGAAATGGATAAGGCTATAAATAGGCAGTATAGGACCTGGATTAAACATCTTGACAAAGGCCTTTGAAGGGCTGAAACGCATAGATGTTTCTATGAACTTGGATTTCTGCAAAACTAAAGACACCCGTTGATGCACCAGAGCACTCTGTGTTTTCAAATCTCCCACATTGGGATTGACAGTGAGGAAACCCCTCAGCTGATTGGGTGATTGTGACCCCGTGACGGTTTTCAATACGTTACACGCCAAAGGTCTCCTATCGATCAAGGAGGAAAAGACCACTTCCAGCAAGACCCGGACGCCTAAACCAGGTGATTCTCGTTCCCGGTCGGGACTTTGAAAGAAAGTCCGTCCGGATGTATGGTCTGCAATTTTAAAGGTAAAGAATTGGAACTTTAAATAACACTATCTATAGTGCCATTCACCTGATACAATTGGTTTTGAATTCAACCGATTACCAAACTGCCTTTTACTACGGACAATTTCTTGGCCTGTTTATCCGTTCCATCCTGAAGTGATTGATACAATTACTAAAACAAGACCTTTGAGTCATTGTTCACTTTGTCTTTTTATAACTATTTCATATATTTTGTATCCGCTATATTGACTTGGATTTTTTTCGCTGTTTTTGAGTGTTTTTCTAGTTTTTTTAACCACCGGTGGTTTATTGAATTGTCTTTTATGTATGTAGATATATTTATTGTGTCTAGTAATTAAATACATCTTATTTATTTCTGACAGTTAAGAATTTATTTTATTAGTAAGTATATTCTAAATAAATTAACGTATCAGTATTTAGACTTGATCAGTTTATTTTATTCCTGATGAATTATCATATCAGTATTTAGATTTTATCAGCTTGTTTTATTTTATATAGGGTTGTGTACATATATTAAGTTATATTATTTATTTTGCTATCCATTACCCCCTTAATATACCTAGCTTTCTAGCGCCACATCCATTTTTGTATTATAAGGTGTAAATCAAGGTTTCTCACATCCAATATAAATTGACACATGGGTATATACTGTATATAAATAATAATGTATTTACAGAAGGTGTGAACATAAGGTATAAACATCCATTTTTATTCTTCTTAATAATGATAGTCCAGAAATCATTGTGACCTAAACATGAATTAAACAATGAGATATTTTCAGTAATTAGGGTGGTTAAGGGAAGGGGGTGGGATGTAATAGTTTCACTTACATGCAGTGGAAAATCTGCAGTATGTAATTCTGCAAAACATGATATATACACATGCAATGGTTGGTGAGGTACAGTCAAACATCATAATACATGTGAATGTTATGGTTTACTGTACTTATGAACAAGTAACTTACAGGTGAAGTATTCACAGATGACTAAGTCCCTCACTTCATTCCCCCTCAGTGTCCCCCTGTCCACACCCTCAGGTATAGGAACCAGCTGCTGATCTTGGTCTGGTTCTATGTCCCCCAATATACGTGTGTCCACAGCAATGTTATGTAGAATACAACATGCATTGACAATGGAACACACTTTGTTGGGGTTATACTGTAAAGCTCCGTCTGTCAAATCCAGACACCTGAATCTGGTTTTGAGTAGGCCAAAACTCCTTTCAATTACATTTAGGGTACGTATGTGGGCTTCCTGGTACCTGAGTTGTGGCTCTGTAAGGGGGTGTGCCAAGGGGGTTAACAGCCATGGTCTGCAGCCGTACCCTGAGTCACCTGTCATATAACATATGTATTCTGATTACTACAGGTTCATCATGTGCTTAAAGGGACATAACATGGATTTAATTTAAAAGATATATTTTTCAAAAACATTAAATTGGTGCATTGTAAGCAATATACTTTGATGCCAGGATTAGTCTAGACAAAATTCTATTTTCTTGATTCAGATAGAACATGCCATTTTAAGAAAATGTCCTTTTTAAGTGAAAAACTATTTATAGTATACTGTCCCTTTAAAGGGACATGAAACACACATTTCTTCTTTCATAAGTTAGAAAGAACCTTCAATTTTATTCAACTTTATAATTTACTTCTATTATGTAATTTGCTCCATTCTCTTGATATCATTTGCTGACAAGCATATTAGATATGCTCAGTACCTGCTGATTGGTGGCTGCACATAGATGCCTCCTGTGATTGGCTCATCTATGTGCATTGCTATTTCTTCAACAAAGGATATCTTAAGAATGAATCAATTTAGATAATAGAAGTAAATTGTAATGTTTTTAAACGTATTCTCCATCTCAAACATGACATAATTATTTTGTGTTTAGTGTTGCTTTAGTAGAAAAATACAGACAGAATGAAGGTAGTGAATACTCACCAAGCAGCCAACCTCCCGAGAGTGTTCCAGAATCAAAAAGCTGGAATAAGGAGGTCTGGCACAGGATGTAGGAATAATGGGCCCTCCCTGGAAAGCCAGCATAAATATGTGTGAATTTCAGAGTGGTATCACAGACCATCTGGCAATTCAAGGAGTAAAACCCTTTCCTGTTAATATAGAGGAATTGCTCCTCATGTGGGGCCATGATACGCACATGTGTGCAATCAATTGCCCCCATGACATTGGGAATACCCCCCAGTTGATAGAAGCCTTGCTTAAGACTGTTCCATTGCTGGGGGGTATGGGGGAAATGAATGTATCTCTGTGTCTGGTTATCTAGACCAGTCAAAACCTCCCCTAGGAGCCTGGAGAAGGTGGACTGCGCTAGGCCAGACACAAGGCCCTCTGTTGACTGGAATGAGCCGGATACCAGGAAGTGCATAACACACAACAGCTTCTGCATACCAGTCAGAGCTCGGTTCCTATTTGCTTGAGGGTCAATATCATCCTTCAAGACCTCATATAGGTCAATGAGGCTTGCAGAAGTCAAGCAATACTTTTCCCTGACCTCCTCTGTCATTCCAAACAGGGTGACCCTAACCCTGTGTATCCTTGGTGCCCTTCCTCTTCCCCTCTGCTGATGCTGACGTCTTTTAGGCCATGCCAGCCTATGACCAGCTGCAGCAACAACAACAGCAGGGGCAGCACCAGGAGCAGGGACAGCAGCACCATGACCAGGGACCTCAGCAGCAAGTAGATCAACTATATAAACAGCAGGGAGAGCATCCACAGCAGCACCAGCAGGTATATCCTCCACAACAGGGGCTTGTAGGGCTTCCAGCACCCCTTGTGCCCCACGATGTTGTCTCTCTAGATATTGTAGGTAAAGCAGGGAAACATGGTGGCTAATGAGGGTGTGCATTGACAGGTGTTTTAAGGCTGCAGGTGAGAGGTTGTGCTGTTTGTGATTGGTTTGACACACTTGCAGGGGCAGGAATAATAAATGCTTAGAAGAGGTTTAACTGTTTGAGATTTGTGGCTGATATGTATGTGATTGCGCATGCGTTTGTTAGGCCTTCAGGGAGTTACGTTGCTTTTTTAGTCAGTGCAAGGGTTACTGTGCCTGCCATGTGTGGCGAGATAAGAATGGAGTAGATTTTCATAATTCTGTGCGCGTAAGTCCTTACGCTGTATATTGGATACCAAATTGCGCGGCTGTTCTATATTAGTCTATGGGGGTAAAAATATGGCCGAAGGGTGAAATATACATGCGTAACTTGTATACTACCGCGTATATGTAATACCAAAATCACATAAAATCCAGCGGCGGAGGATTTTGCGGGCGACGCTGCATATGTAATGGAGCCCCTGATTTTTTTTTCACACAATAACTTATTTTTATTTTCAACTTGTAATACGTGCGTTAAACGGCCGGTGTTAAAATTTTACTTTGAGTGGTGTTTGTGTGTCAGCAAAAAAGAAAAAAATATTGTGCCACTCGTAATCTGGCCCTAAATGTAAAGTACAAAATTATGTACAAAGCTCAGAAACCATGCACTGAATGGATCCAGTAAAGGAAATCAGTGGCAACTTCTGATTCTCAAAGGAAAAATCTGGATTAGCTCAGGAAACTGTATGACTCATCATTCCAAAGATTATTGTCATGTCTGGAAATAATTGTGTGAAGGAACAAATCTTAGGAGAGGTTAAAAAATGTGCACAGTATAGTAAAAAAAATGTGCCTGACATCATTCTTCAACCAATCTACTGATGAGTAAGTCAAATGAGTTGTATTAAATGGACATGTTTAATGGATTTAAAAATGTAGTTAGTGCCGCGCGCCACTTGTAATCTGGCTCTATTTGTTTCACCGCCATAAAGGAGTTAAACACATAGCTAATGTCCCACTCTGGAGCTGCAGTACATAGTATCTCCCAGGAGCATAACTAAACCTCAAAGGGCCCCAGGGCAAATGCTTTAAATGGACTATTCATTTCAAAAACACAATTTCTGGTTGTTTAAAATCAGCAGAAGCTGAACCAGCATCTAAATAGGAGCAAGAGGAGCAGCTTCTCTGTTATTGTGAGTCATAATCCTTCTCCATTGGATAGTCTGCACAAGAAGATATGCACTTGCGCTACCTTCCTGTACAATTATGGTGGCAGGTTTATCTGTATGACCACACTGTGACAGCCATCTTGCAAACCCTGCCATCATATTTGTAAAGGAAAATCCTTACACTTTCTTTACATTATATGCCCTGATTTGCAGGGGGGCACAAAGAGGAGCGACATATGATGCAGTTGAAGCCTACCAGGCCCCACCAGCCCCTCCATAGTGAATCTAACACTCATTGCAGGGCCACCTGGGCCCCCTAGAGCTGCGAACTCAGTCTTGATTGAGACCTCTGAGACACCTATAGTTACTCCCTTGGTATCTTCTGAGCAGGACACGGCTGTCACAGATACCAGGCTGCAAAGGTTAAACTTCCACCTCCTTCTACCTAGCCCCCTCTTGTTTCTCAGCAGATTTTGGGGGTTTTAGAGCAACCCCTATCTCCCATACCTTTGATTTGCTTTGTTTTATGGTTTACACATCGTCAAGAAAGAGCTGGTCCCTGACAACCTAGTCCCTCTCTGGCTGGCCCCTGCATTCCCGTTGTCCTTTACCCCAGGTCGCTTCAGTGGCCCCTTGTCCCAGAGCTCCGCTCTTTTGGGGATTGATACCCCTTGGGGAGGGCAAGGGGTGGGGTGATTGCCGGAAGGGAGTCCCCTTGGGAACCAGGGGTTCCGGACCCCCCTCTACAACCCCCACTCCCCAGTGGCCTTCCCGGTGTACGTTTAATGACCCATAGCTCCGACCCTCAGCAATGGATCATGTCGCTTTTTGGACTGTAGCAGCTGGGGACCGAGGGCTTTCTAACGACACCCCGGAAGTGCCGCCGCTCCCCTGGGTTCACCCCAGAACCACTATACCGCTGAACACTATGGGACAATGGACTCTATGGAAGGCGCCAGCCTGTCTGGAGGGGCGGGAGATTTGGGGGACTGATAAGGCTCATATCTTGAGGAGATTGTGTATAAAAACTGTGTATTTTATTAATAAAGATGTACTTTGTGTCTTCACCTGAATGCTGGTCTGCCTAGTTATTTGGGTGGGTGTGCCTAAAATCACTTTCTCCGCTATATAGCAGCAGGTTCTAGGTACAGGAAGGATCCTTTTGGCGGATCTACCTAGTCGGGGTAGCCGGAGTCTGTCACAACGGCCATCAGTCAGGGGCATACGCATGTAGTGGTCAATCACTGGTTGTTTCCTACTCACATTCTACTCACAAGACATTTTGCTATGTGTGTAATACCTTTTCTGGGGTAAAAACTAACTAGTAAACTAGGGACACTAATAAAAAAATAATGAATAACAAATGACAGCACTTGACTTTTGCATTAGAAAGTCCCTTTAAATAGAACAAGGAGAGAGGGGAACTCGGTGCCAACAACATTTCATCGCTCTGGTTTGCTGTTCCTGACAGAAGTTTCCTGCAGCTTCAAGTGCTTAGTTTAGATTCAGTCTGGCTTCATTATAACAGCGTGTGCATTCTCATGCATATCAAAGCAGCTATTTGGCTTCTCTTTCTTTCTTCCATCTTTCAGAATGCTGTGAATTAAAGCAGTTAAGTGCAGTATAGAATATTGCATTGCCCCAAACTCAACATAGCACAGCTCTGAATGATTCACCATGTTCTGGATTTCCCACATCATTTGTCATTTATTGTATTGCTTTGTACGAGAGATGCTAGATTCAAAACATGCTAAATTCTAAATTCAAATTGAATTGTAGCAAAATTTCCCAACCAGACGCTGCTAATTTTTCATATTTAACTGTTTTCATGCAGTACTTAATATTCCTTTGCAACGGTCATGTAAGTGCCATGCAGTTGTTTTTCTGTAACATTTAACCCCTTCATTGCTGCATCTGCTTTTGCTCTTTTTGAACTATATAAACCTATATTAATTTCAGTATTTTTCTGTGAAGCACTATTCAATGCACCAGGATGGGGGCATTTGAGGTTCTGCTCTACGATAAGGGTGTAGCAGTTTTCAACATTCCTGAATATTGGAGCTGTCAAACACAACATAAAATGTAAGCCAGTCCTCTTAGCAAGAAGCTATCCTTTTCTTCAAACACAATTGTACAATGCTTAAGCAAACCAAAGCATCTGCTGCTTTTTAAATGGACATAAAAGTGTAAAAAGAAAATGCTCTAATGTGTTAAAGTATTTTATTATTGCTCTATTGATAGCTATGTGTTTAACCTATGAAACCAAACACCCAAAGCAGCAATGAACTACTGGGAACTAGCTGAACACATCTGGTGATCCAATGACAAGAGAAATATGTAGCAATCTAATCCCCAGCTGGCTCCCAATAGTAAAAAGCTGCTCCTGAACCTACCTAGGCATAATGTTCAACAAAGATACCAACAGAATAAAGCAAATTCATTAGAAGTAGATGGAAAACTCTCTTAAAATGACATGCTCTGTCTGAGCTATGAAAGTTTAATGTTTGACTTTCATGTCCCTTTAACCCCTTGGCTGGGCCAAATGGACGTAGATCTACATCATGAGGTACATAGCCCATTGTACTGCATATTGTAGATCTATGTCCATACTGCTGGAAGCCCAAGCAGTCTCGGTTGTCACTTGCTGCTTCTAGGCTTCCCGCATCTGCCTTCATATGGTAACAGAGTACAATCAGTACTCTGTCACCATATGAAGGCAGATTGCCAGATCATTATAGACAGAGACAGTTACAGGCGGTCTGTGTCAGTGTCTGTAACGATCCCCGTTAGAGGTGTGGGAGGGAAGAAAGGAGGAGAATGGGTGGCAGACTTCAGAAAAAAAATATTTTTAAGGGATAGGGAGGGATGGGACACTGCACTACAGAAATGGGATGGCGCCGTAAATAGCGATCACGTGGAGGGGGAAGGTGGGAGGACCACTACATTACAGAAAAAAAAATTTTTTTTCTTTCTACCAAAGATTGAGGACGGAAAAAATAAAATAATTTTAATTTTTTTTTTTAAAAAAGTCCTAAACTGCAGGCTGTCTGAGTGTGGGTGGGGGGAGCAGTTTGGGAGGGATCAGGGGGGGTGGGAAGTGTCAGGTAGGAGGGTAATACCTACATTACTTTACTAAGGGCAAAGAGAGAGAGAGGATTCAAGTGTAGTTTTAAAACAACATGATTAGCGCAATAAGTGATAATTCTACTCACCAGATATGAATAATAAAAGTGCCTTTATTAGTTTACAAGGAATAAAAACTTTGTTTCCGTGCACAGCACCCGGCAATTACAGACAATTGATAACTGGAAGGTCTTTGGAATGCAGATCACAACCTGCGGCGGGGTTTCCGGATAGCCCGCCCTCAGTAAGTCAGTTCTGTTCTCGGGTGCTCCTGACGGATGTGAACCCCAACGCGTTTCCCCCGGTACTCGTCGGGCTTTATCAAGGGGATATTGTTCAAAAACTGATGTCGGGTTGTTGGAACATTGACTCCTTTTGTACCCGTATGTGTTACATCCGCCCTCCTCACACAGGGGCCCGGTCCTCTATCTGAATTGTGATTGGTTTGCATATGGCAATAAAAATAATACATTTGAACTGAAATAAATTCATCTAAAATTACAACTGAAATTTCATTTCGTTAATACAAACAAACAACATTGAAATATAAGATAAAACATAGCTGATACATATCATTTAGAGACACATACATAAAATACCAAACCGAATTTACTTGGTTTTATTAAAATTGTTTTATCTATGTTTATGAAACCTGTCAGTGAGTGTATGTTTTTAGTGCTTGATGTTTAAATATACTAGATGCAATGAATGTCGCTATATCGCTACTCTGTGTTTGGGTTTTTCCGTTTATCCCCGCCCCCTAAAAGGCTCGACACTTAACTCCTTTACTGGATTGGTGATATACCTGGCCTATGGTTCTACTGTTCTCATGATAGGTCCGAGTTACACAGTTACGTATGTAGGGAGTTTCCCTATTCATTACGATCATTGAGTTTTTATACCTCAGTGCACATACCGATGTTAAAGTCCCAGCTTTATATATTCAAATGCTGGTAAGTGTTGTTTTGATTAGGTGTTAGTATGTAAATGTCTATAATAAAAATGAAAATCTTGAGAGATGCACTACACTATTATAATTCTAAGGGACTTTTCTAATGATTTATTTGAAATACTAAATAAGACTAAATAATTCATAGTGGCTTAAAGGGTGTAATTTCAACAATTGGCCAGACAGTGAATGTGATGTTTAGATGCCTGGCATCATAAAGAATTGATATATGCTAAAAGTTATAAAAACTTTGAAAACATTATTGCTACTATTTCCTATAAATACATATTGTAAAAATTGTCTAAAAGTTGCTAAAAAATTACAATAAAATTACAATAAAAATACAGTAAAATTACAAATGCAAATACATCTTATAAAAAAATATATATATAAAAAATAAAATGTCATCGTATTCTTATTTACATATAGGCGGCCACATCAATATCAATATTGAGACCCTGAGGATGTAGTGTCTTCACTTCTGGGAATCTCAGAAGTATGGCACACAGCTGCAATTATCAGTCTTCTAATTACCAAAAACCAATGTCATTCATGTCTGCTATTTCCGACAAAAGGGGATCCCAGGGAAGCTTCTACAATCGTTTGTGTCATAATTGCACAAGCGGTATGTAAACAATTCCAGTGATAAACCCAAAGTTTGTGAAAAAGTTAAGGATTTTTTTTATGTTTATCACATATGGCAGTGAAATAGTAGCATGAAATATACCAAAATGGGCCTAGATCAATACCTTGGAATGTCTACTTAAAAATAAAGTGGAGTGATAGCAAAAATGCTACAAAAATTCTCCTGTATTTTGGGCAAGTTTTTCTCTGAAATTCCCGGTAGGGAAGGAGTTGAAGCGATATTAAACACTGTTAGAGAGTCCTATGAAATGCTTTATTATAGGTAGTAAAACAAATTTGCTCTATATTTTTATTTACTTATTTATTTTGTTCCCTTTTCCTGTAATTTAATTCTGAAAATGGTGGACTTTGCATTTCCCATTAGAAGTGGAAGTACAAACTTCAGACACTGCTATATTCCACAAAGTTATTGGATGGACAATGTAGTCTCAATTATAGTTTTCAAATGAAGAAGTAGGCAGCACACCAAGGAATACAATTAAAAAAAAATTATTCCAGCATATTAAAAATACATAAAAAAATCAGGAGGTAAAGGGGCGTGTCCTTACATGTTTCGTGCTGTGCGGCACTTAATCATAGGATTAAGTGCAGCACGGCACGAAACGCGTAAGGACACGCCCTCTTACCTCCTGTCCATGAGTTTGTATGCATTTTTAATATGCTGGAATTAAATGGCATTTTTTTAATTGTATTCCTTGGTGTGCTGCCTACTTCTTCATTTGGTTTCTCTTGATGTGAGTTTGCTCAGCCTTGTTCCCTGGCTGGCACCTCGATACTCGAAGTTACATCCATGTTTTCAAGACACGCTGCCTTTAGCGTCTGATTTGGAAGAAGTTGCCGTTTGTGCTGCACCTGGAGCTACGCTTTGTTCTTCTTCTTTCTTCATTCAATTATAGTTGTCCCTGATTGGCCTTAGGAGAGAAGGATACCTAGGTTACAACATGGCTGCACCCATTGCTTTATTATTGACACTAAAACAATACACTTATTTTTTTCAATATTAAAACAATTAATATAATGTAAAAACACATCTGCATATTATTATCAAGCTAATCTTTGCTTTGAATGCATTAAGGACAAATACTTCCAGAAAATACCAAAAAAATACAGCATGCTATTCATTCAGTCAAACATTTAATAATTCCACACTTCCTTCCAAAAACTATCACATTTATGATTCTATGGGGTAAATTTACTAAAGTGCGAGCGGACATGATACAATGTAGCGTATCATGTCCGCTGCACATCGATAAATAAGTAAATAAAAATATAGAGCAAATTTGTTTTACTACCTATAATAAAGCATTTCATAGGAATCTCTCACGGTGTTTAAATGACAACTGCTGTTTAAATCACTTTACTGTGGTCTCATGAGATTTTACTAAAATCTTGTGAGATTTCATAGAAAACGTCCTTAAACTGAGGAGGGAAATAACATGACTGTGTCTGCACATGCCAGATACACGGTCTCTTGCAAGTTCTGGGACTAGCATCCTGATTGGCTGCTTAAAGTTCAGTTAAAATGGGATGTGGCTGATGAGGAAATTTTGAGGTAAAATATCTACCTCACCCGGGTTAGCCCCCCAAATCAAAATTTTAAAACAAACTTTATTCAGTTGGTAAGATCTTTGTTAAATCAGGTTTGATCAATTGTTGTTTTTATTAGATCTAGCATACAAGGAGCAGTATTAACAATTATTTGGAGGGGGGCTTACCCGTCATCAGTCCCCCTTATCAAGAAATTGGACAAAAATGTTTTTCATTTGATAGATATTTGTTAGATAATGCATGATGAGTCAGTTGCTTTGTTAGATCTAACACAATTACAGAGATATTAGGTATTAAATTAGGGGGGCTGGCCCACCTAAATCAAAATTTCAGACAAAAAATAATTCAGGCTAATAGATATTTGTTAGATCAGGCTTGATCAAGTGTTTATTACGTTAGCTCTAATAAGCTAAAGTTAGTATTAACAATTATTTGGAAGGGGGGGGCTAACCCATCATCAGTCCCCCTTATCAAATAAATTGGACACACACCTAGAATACGAGTTATGCGCGCTATTGGGAAATTAACGAATGCAACAATAGTTGTGTTATTTCACCCTCTATAGCGCAGCCATTACAAGTTTTCAAACAGCCGCCTTGTGCGTGCGATATGGTTGCATTGAGCTCCATACCACACACAATCCAAGCGCAGTTTTGATGTGCTCATGCACGCTTCCCCCATAGATATCAATGGGGAGAGCGGGTCAGAAATAAAGCCTAACATCTGCGATCGCAGGAATCAAAAAATCTCCGCAACGCAGCCCCACTGATGTCTAAGGGAAAAAAATAAATAACGTTTAAACCTAACACCCTAACATAAACCCTGAGTCTAAACACCCCTAATCTGCCCCCCATCGACATCGCCGAAACTTACATAATGTTAATTACCCCTAATCTGCCACTCCCGATATCGCCGCCACCTAAATAAAGCTATTAACCCATAATCTGCCACTCCCAATATCACAGCCACTATACTAAAGTTATTAACCCCTATTCCCCTGCACCCCAACATCGCCCACACTATAATAAATCTATTAACCCCTATTCCGCCACTCCCCAACATCGCCACCACTAAAGTTATTAACCCTTAAACCTCTGGTCTCCCACATCACTACCACTAAATAAACCTATTAACCCCTAAACCACCAGCCCCCTACATTGCAACAACCTAAATTAAAATATATATATATATATATATATATATATATGTTCAAAACAGCCAATAGGATGAGAGCTTCTGAAATTCTATTGGCTGTTCAAATTGGCTGATTTTGACCAAGGCCTGACAAAAAGATTGCACATCAGGCACATCCACGTTTATGTAGTAAAACTGATAAAGCAGAAATCTGACCCTTCAGGGTACTGACTGACAATCCCTTCTCAAAGTCTTCCTGAAGAAAAGATAAAATTCTAGGAATTCTAATTCTACTCCAAGAGTAGCCCTTGGATTCACACCAATAAAGATATTTACGCCATATCTAATGGTAAATCTTTTTAGTAACAGGATTGCGAGCCTGAATCATGGTATCAATGACCGACCGAAAAACCACGCTAAGACAGAATTAAGCGTTCGATTTCCAAGCAATCAGCTTCAGATACGAGATTTGGCTGAAGGAAGGGACCCTGAATCAGGAGGTCCTTCCTCAGAGGTAGTCTCCAAGGTGGGAGAGATGACATCTCCACTAGGTCTGCAAACCATATCCTGTGAGGCCATGCAGGGGCTATTAGAATCACTGATGCCCTCTCCTGTTTGATACAAGCAATGACTCATGTAAGGAGAGCAAGCGGAGGAAACAGGTATGCCAACCTGAAAACCCAAGGAACCGCCAGAGCATCTATCAGAACGGCCTGCGGATTTCTTGACCTCAAACGGTACCTTGTAAGCTTGTGGTTCTGATGGGACGCCATCAGATCTAACTCCGGCACCCCCCCATTGGAGGACTAAGCTGGAAAACACCTCCAGATGGAGTTCCAACTCCCCGGGATGAAAAGTCTGTCTGCTCAGAAAATCCGCTTCCCAGTTGTCTACTCCTAGAATGTGGATGGCAGATAGACAGCAATTGTGGGTCTCTGCCCACAGAAGAATCCGAGTAACCTCCTTCATGGCTAAGGAACTCCGAGTTCCTCCCTGGTGATTGATGAAAGCCACAGAGGTTATATTGTCTGGCTGGAACCTGATAAACTGGGCTGAGGACAACTGAGGCCAAGCCAATAGAGCATTGTAAATCGCCCTCAATTCCAAGATGTTGATGGGAAGAGCAGACTCCTCCCGAGTCCAAAGGCCCTGAGCTTTTAACGAGTTCCAGATTGCTCCCCAACCCAGCAGGCTGGTGTCCGTGATCACGATCACCCAGGAAGGTCTCCGAACGCATGTGTCCCTTGATGACTGATCTAACTCTATTCTCTGAGATAGATCAGCATGGTCGCCATTCCATTGTCTGAGCATGCACAACTGGAGAGCTCTCAAATGTAATCAAGCAAAAGGAATGATGTCCATGGAAGCCACCATCAGACCGAATACCTCCATACATTGAGCCACTGAAGCATAAGTAGTAACCTGAAGAGAGAGGAAAGAGGAAATGATTTTGTTTTTCCTGACCTCTGTAGGAAAAATCATTATCAATAGAGAATCTATTATTGTCTACTCTTGTAGCAGGGGAAAGGGAGTTTTTTTCCAGATTCACATTCCATCCGTGGAAACGAAAAAAAGTCAACAATATCTCTTTGTGAGATTTTGCTTATGGAAAAGATGGTGCCTGAACCAATATGTCATCCAGGTAGGGTGCCACAGCAATTCCACGAGAACGGATCACTACCAAAAGAGCCCCCAGAACCTTTGTGTCTAGACCAAATGGAAGTGCCACAAACTGAAAATGTTTGTCCAGAAAGGCAAATCTCAGGAATCTGTGATGGTCCCTGTAATTAGGAACATGAATATACGCATCCTTTAGGTCTATGGTTGTCATGAACTGACCCTCTTCTACTAAAGGAAGAATGGAAGGTACAGTCTCCATCTTCAAAGGATGGAACTTTGAAAAACTTGTTTAGACACGTCAAGTCTAGAATGGGACGGAAAGTTCCCTCTTTTTTGGGAACCACAAATAGGTTGGAGTAGAACCTGAGAAACCTGTTCCTGCACTGGAACTGGAACTATCACTCCCAGGGAGGAAAGATGTTGTATACATTTCAAGAACGACTCTCTCTTTATCTGGTCTGCAGATAAACTGGAGAGATGGAATCTGCCTCTGGTATTAAAAGTCTTGAATTCCAATTTGCAACCCTGGAATACTATGTCCACAGTCCAGGGATCTGGGACATCTCTTACCAGGCTTGAGAGAACTGAGAAATTCTGCCCCCCACCTGATCCAATCCCGGATCGGGGGCAAACCCTTCATGCTGATTTTGAATCAGCTGCGGGTTTCTTTGATTGCTTCCCCTTTTTCCAAGACTGATTGGGTTTCCAAGAAGACTTGGATTGTTCCTGCTTGGAAGAAGAAGGGGAAGGCTCTGAAAAGGAACTAAAATTATTCTGACGTCCTTTAGGCCTATTCTTCTTAACTTGAGGTAGAAAAGACCCTTTTCTACCCGTAATATCAGAGATAATTTCTGCCAAACCGGGTCCAAAAAAGGTTTTGCCCTTGTAAGGAAACGCCAGAAGCTTGACTTTAGAGGAAACAGCCGCAGACCAGGATTTCAGCCATAACGCCCTGCGGGCTAGGACACTGAAGACAGAAGTTTTAGCTCATAGTTTAACAACCTGTAAAATGGCATTTGCAATAAAGGAATTGGCAAACTTAAGAGCTTTAATCCTATCTTGAATTTTATCCAAGGAAGTCTCTACTTGAAGAGAATCAGACAAGGCGTCGAACCAATAAGATGCCACACTAGTCACGGTGGCAATACACACCGCAGGTTGCCATTGGAGACTTTGATGAACATAAATCTTTTTCAAATAAGCCTCCAGCTTTTTGTCTATATCGGATCCTTAATAGAGCAGCTATCCTCAATAGGAATAGTGGTTCTCTTAGCCAGAGTGGAAATGGCCCTTTCAACTTTGGGTACAGTATACCAAGGGTCTTTAATGGAGTCCTCGACAGGAAACGTTTTCTTAAAAATGGGAGATGGGGAAAACGACACCCCTGGTTTCTCCTATTCCTGTGAGATAATCTCCCTAGCATGGTCCGGCACAGGAAACCTCTGAAGTGGAAGGTTCATCAAAGAAACTATTAAGTTTACTAGATTTCTTAGGAGTGACAACGACAGGGGTACCAGAGTCATCTAAAGTAGCTAAAACCTCTTAAACAATACACAAAGGTGTTCAAGCTTAAATCTGAAGGATACCACCTCAGTCTCAGAAGAAGGAAGTATACTGTCTGAATCTGAGATTTCTGCTTTTAAATAAACTCCACTAGGAGTTATAGAGGAACCACAGGGCACTGCATGTGACACTATTGAGGCTTGGGAAGTAGCAGGAGAAAGCTGAGGTATTTTTTTAACAGCATCATCCTGAGAGACATTAGACTAAAATATTTTACATTTAAAATTGCATAGGAGCTGCAAATTTGTGCATCTAAACATAATAAACATGAATTCATGAGAGCAAGCTCTTGCTCCATATCAGACATGTTGTGAAAAAGTAAATAAATACAGATACGTTTCAAAGATTTTAATATTCAATTAAAATAAGCCAAGGAAAAAATACACTTTAAATTTTATCCCAAATTAGGATCGATCCGCAGCTAAAATTATGTGAGAAAAGTTAAGAAAAAAACATTTAATAAACATCAAATAAACTTCTAAAATACCCCTCAGGCAACCCTACACCTCAATTACTGAGGTGCCTTACCACTACCAATTAAGACTGGATCACCCAGAAATGGAGAAAAACAACTTTTTCCTCAGAAACATTATGAAGTAAAGCTGGTCAACTGCCGAGCTCAAATCACTGCTGCGACACAGAGAGGCACTACTTCCTGGTAGACAGAGTACCAGAAATAACCGTTTTTTGAAACCTGACAGTTTAAAATGTTGCATCGTTTTATTTTAAAGCAAAGGGGAAATTAATAAGCTGCTGAAATAGAAAATTCAGCCTTACTTTCAGTTTAAACTTGTATTGTTTTATCAAGTAAATATGTGTCAGAAAATAAAGCCTAATAAAAACATTTTAGCCTTTCTTTTTAAAGGAGTTTAAATGTTCGTCTCACACATGCTACAATGCCTGCTTCATGCCCCAGTGTAACCCATACAACAGGATTATCTATGTCCCAATAAAAAAGCAGTGTTTTTAATTTGTTAAGTGCATGGTCTTCCCAACTGAAAGAAAAAGCACTTACCTGCTCCGCTTTCCGGCATGTAGACAGTTACAAGGTATGAGAGGACACAGTTCATCACAGAGACCTATGAAAAGGAAAGAACAGAGTAGGCTTTCTAAACTAGGGCAGCAATTGTTAGGAAAATGCAGTAAGTACCTCTTTACAAGTTCCTAACTGCTTTAAAGCCACCACTACCCGACTGCAAGGAATGACATGGAATACGTCTATACCCCAAAATGTGCTTGTAGATGAAATCAAAATTTTTATTCAGACATCTAAACTTCAACTCCTCCATGCACCGAAGGCAAAGAGAATGACTGGGTATTGTGGGTAAGGGAGTGATACTTAGCAGTTTAACTGTGGTCTCACCATATCTTAGGAAAGAAAAGGGAGGTACAGATAATAAACAATAATACCTACAATCCTAGATGTTCATGTATACTCATCAGTTTTGTAAACCCAAACATTAAAATCATAAATCCGAAATACATAAAGATGGCTCTCATGTATGCAATCTAATATCCCTCTCCGGAGTCTTCTTGAATTTATAACTTGTACTTTTTATTTTAATTTAGTTTATACTTTTTTAGACTTTGTTATTTAAGTTTTATTACATTTAAACTTTGTTTTCTATTTTGCGTTTACTGAATTTTGATATTGAATATAGTCACATATATAGGATTTTGATTTGTACAAATCATCATTTGTTTTAGTGTAACTTTAACAAATAAGGATCATTCTTTGAGGCCAATTTATCAAGTGTCTGTTGGACCTGATCCGACAGTGTGGATCAAGTCCGACAGACAACGCTGAATGCGGAGAGCAATATGCTCTCCGTATTCAGCATTGGATCAGCAGCTCAAAAGAGCTGCTGGTGAAACGCAGCCCCCTGCAGATTCGCGGCCAATCGGCCACCAGCAGGGAGGTGTCAATCAACCCAATCGGGTTGAATTGTGGCGATTCCTGCCCGCCTGCTCAGAGCAGATGGACAGGGTTATGGAGCAGCGGTCTTTAGACCGCTGCTTCATAACTGTTGTTTCTGGCGAGTCTGAAGACTCGTCAGAAACACGAGCCCTCAAGCTCTGTACGGAGCTTGATAAATGGGCCTCTTAGTATTTCTGTGTTTTTTTGTTTTTTTTTAACTAATTACACTGCACTTTTCTCTATGTGTAATGAACCTTACACAGATATTAAACTGGACAGGGGTATTCCATGTGTGTGTCTGAAGGTCTTGCACAGCCCGTACTATATTCTTTAAGCATTTTACACCTGATACTGATTTGTCTCATCAGTTATATGCAGTTTGTTTTAAATTCACATAAACTTAATTAACTCACATAAAAGTAACATATGCTAAACTATAAACAAATGCTAGCTAAACCGTAGTTAAAGAATTTTAGCATTTTCCCAAAAAAGTTCGTCATTACTTTCTTTGGGCTAGATTGCAAGTGGCACGCTGTTGTACACAAGTGATAAGGAGTATTTTGCAGCTCTTTGAATGCATCAGAAGTAGTACGTGTATTACGAGTTGAAAGTAAACACGTTCGCTTGAGGGCAATCAATTTAAACGTGCATCAAGTAAGAGCGACTTTAGATCTCTGGTTAACTGTTACGCAAGACAAAAAAGTGGGAAAAAAACATCAAAAATACATTTAAAGGTACAGTTACAATCATTATAACACTGTCTGATAATAATGATTACAAAAAATAGCATTAAAAATCTATAAGGACTCAAAGATATGAGGTCTCAGGTGTTGGAGAAAACAAAAGGCAGGCGAATGGCTTTAACATAGAGATACACATACACATGTCTAAATATGTGTATATACTGTATGTGTATATATATATATATATATATATATATATATATATATATATATATATATATATTACGGGTAAAGTAAGAAACCCGGGTAAAACCGACATTACCCCAGCAGCTTTGGGTAAAGCCGATGAACTGTAATTCCCCATCTACACTATTTCTTTTGCCTCCACCTGAGGGGTTCAAGTAAGGCGTCCGTGAATCCTCTGGCATCCACCCCAAGTGAACCTTGAACCCCCCAGACAGAGGCAAAAAAGATAGTGAAGATGGGGGAATTACAGTGCATGCTGTTAGTATATACTAGGTTACAAAATTATTATTTATTATTTTTTCAGCAGTAACCTCCCGTAAAATGTTGTATATCTTTGTAATTATGAATATTAATAATTAATAGCAATATAAAACTATTGTCAGCGATATCTACAATTAATATAGCAGAAATTTTGTCAATACACTTCAAAATATCACTATATAGATATCTATAAATTTGACAACAATATAATTATTAAAATTAATATTTAATTCTTAAAGTGAATGTAAAGTTTCATCAAATAGTGCCCGGTTTTTAAAAATACTATTAAAAACAGGGGCACTTTCATTGATGAAACTTTACATTGCACCATATTTGGAGAAATACTTACCACTTCGTCTTGAAAGCCCTCCAGCGCTTCGCCAGTCCGTCGCAAGCCTCTCCCTATGTCAGAAATTACGATTCCGGCCTTCCTCCAATCACGGCGTTGCTTTAGGCAATGCTTCCCCCAGGGGGGAAGCCGTGATTGGAGGATTCCGGAATCGTCATTGCTGCCGTAGGAAGAGGCTTGCGAAAGGGCTGGAGCGGCTTTCAAGACGAAGAGGTAAGTATTTCTACAAATATGGTGCAATGTAAAGTTTCATCAATGAAAACGGGCACTACTTGATGAAACTTTACATTCACTTTAATTCTTGATTAGTTATCTTTATAGACACCTTGAATTATATTTATGTAAAAACTAGATTATGAATCAATTATACACGCTTATTCTGTTATAATTATTCTATACAAAACAGATCATAAAATGTACATCTAAAAATTAACCTTACTCACAATAAATTTCTTATTATTTAATACAAATGAGGATACCAGAACAGTCTATAATTATCCAGCTTAGGTCACTCCAAATCAGAATATGGACTATTAGCTTAACAATACTTAATTAGTAACTATCAGAGATGTAACCACAATAACTAATTTATGTACAGTTCAAAGAGGGTTCACAATAAATAAGACTTATAAATATAGTATATATAAAGTATTTTCCAGCAATAAGATTATTTAACACTAATATAATTATTTCTAAGCTACACTGGCCAATGGGACATACATTTAAAGTACAAAATACCCTTTTAAATCACAGTTACAATTTAACTATAGCTATAGAATACCTTTGATTTAAATATTAAATATACTTAACAGTTGCATATACTTTACCAGCTCCAGTTGAGGATTCAATATCCAAATATGCCTTTTGTCATATTTTTATAGGGGAATTATGCATAATTGGAAGAGAATTAATCCTGTAATCTCTTATCCACAGTGTCCCAACGAATTTGTCTTACAGAAAACTGTGTTCGCTCATTCTTGTCTCTCTGTAAGCAAAAATGTCAGCAAGCAGCATTGCAACAGTCACCAAGAAAAATTTCCAGCAGAAAAAGCCCCATTCTCTGTGTGCAAGGAGTTTTTGTCTGAGACCAAACTCCTCCCCATTTGTTGATCATTCAATAGGCTTGGATACGCCCTAACGGAAGTTTGTCTCTGATAGGCCCTTGGAAGCTGAACATCTCATTGGCTTACTGGGAATGTATGGGTTTTAACAATCAACCCATTTGGCTGTTATACCAGTTTTAGTCCATTAGGGGGCAGCAGACATAGAAATGCAGTTTCATTATTAATACTGCTAAAAGTTTACTATATATCTTTTAATTTTTAAATGTATATATATTTAATATACTCACTATTTCTTGCATCAGCAAACAAATATGTCCAATATGTATGGGATTATTGAATACTAAACATGAATATACTACTTATATGGCACTAAAAATGATATTAATACTTTCAGCATGGAACTAATTAATATTTTCTCAGTTTACAATTTCCATCTTAATATCACATACATACCTTGTGAGTGGTAGTCTGATGTAATTTCATATAGCTATATTTACATTTGATTATTATCCCATATTAATATATTGCATATCTGTGGATATTATTTTAATATTTAGTGTATGCGCTATATGATATGATTCAGGGCACACATTATATAGGCATTCATATATTAGTATCTACTAGTCATATCTGAAACCTAGTTTGTATATCAGATGCCTGGAAAACAAAAGAATGTTATTTATTCTGAAATAAATTGGACATTTTAAATTGACCATAGAGCTACTTACTCAATTCAGCAGATACTTATCTACTATGTTACTGTTAGGTATTTCTCTCAGATCCACAAAAATACATTTATACAATACTGAGGTACACCATAACTGAAAATGTGACATAAGTTGTACTTTAAAATCTCAATTTTGATGCTTTCAACTTCCCCATATCACCAAGGGCATTTGAAGCTTCAACGTCTGGGGTTTGTGTATTTGTAACTCAGCATGTGCAAAATTGCACTGAGATAATAGATATTTAAATTGTTGGTCATCCTGGAAAGATATCTTAAATTGTAGACCACCTAGCTGCTTATCCACAGGGGTTCCTGTGATCTAAGTAATGAATTTCTTAGGCTAAATTAATTTAGAGATTTCAATCTGGGAATACTATACAACAATAATTCTTTAGAAATGACCTCTCTTCTGAGACCTTGATCAAAGGCTCTTGAAATGTGACATTATCTCTTACAGTTTGGGACAAATGTTTGTTCTTTAGAAGTCCTGTCTAGTGAAATTCTGAACAGCAAGAGGTTTTAGTAAACATACTTTCTTTCATGTGTACTAAGGACATGCCAGGCTTATAATGTGTCTCTGACAACAGAAAGGGGGGATCTACATCACCCAATACAGTGTTGTCAACAATGTTGTATCATGCAGCAATAAAATTGATACCAATAGCTTCCTATATTAATGAAATAATCAATATGATATCTGTGCACATAGCTTCCAATGATATCTCACCTTTTATATAACAATGCTATATATGTTTGATGCAGTGACTCCGCACTCTGAGGGGATTTATGATCATACATCGAAATTACCCACAGCTGCTTGGGTAATGTCTGTTTTACTTGGGTAATTATTAATATTATTATTATACTTTATTTATGAAGCGTCAAAATATTCTGCAGCGCTGTTCATGGATACAATTAATTTAAATAAAACAATGATATAACATTTGTAAGAGACAGAACGTGAATTTACAAACACATACAGGAGTACTTGAGGGCCCTATTCCCGTGGGGACTTACAATCTAGAAGGGTAGAAGGTTGAGAAACAGGAGGTGAGGACTGCAATTTTGAGAAAGATGTTAATGCAGAGTTAGATGAGGGAAATGTTAGGTAAGTGAAATAATTTATTATTAAGTTGGGTGGTAGGCTTCCCTGAACAGAAAAGTCTTCAGGGATTATATAAAGTAAGAAAGATTAGGGCAAAGCCTGACAGCATGAGGGAGAGTGTTCCAGAGGGTAGGTGCTGCACGACAGAAGTCCTGCAGTCTAGCATGAGAAGAGGTGATAGTCGCGGATGCAAGGAGCAGGTCATTGTTGGAGCTTAGTGGGTGGGCTGAGGTATACTTGTTTATTAGGTAGGATAGGTAGAGGAGAGTGGCGTTGGTGAGAGCTTTGTATGTAAGGGTGAGAATTTTGAATTTAATTCTGCTGTGCATGGGGAGCCAATGAAGGGACTCGCAGAGTGGTGCAGCAGATACAGAGCGACGGGAAAGGTGGATCAGCCTGGCAGAGAAATTTAGGATGGATTGAAGAGGGGAGAGGCGGGAAAGAGGAAGGCCAGTAAGTAGGTTATTGCAGTAGTCAAGTCTGGAAATAGCAAGGGAGTGGATTATTTGCTTTGTGGTGTTAGCGCTCAGAAAAGGGTGAATCTTGGAAATATTGCGTAGATGGTTGCGGCAGGATGCAGAAAGCGAATGGATAAGGGGTACGAAGGATAGATTTGAGTCAAGTGTGACTCCGAGGCAGCGGACTTGGGGTGATGGGGAAATGGTGATGCCGTCAACAGGGATAAAGAAGTCAGAAGTTGGCAAAGAGCTTAAGGGGGATAAGAAGGAGCTCAGTCTTGGACAGGTTAATCTTTAGGTGGTGAGAGGCCATCCAGGGAGAAATACCAGATAAGCAATCGCTGACATGAGAAAGGACAGAGGGAGAGAGAGCCGGGGTGGATAGGTAGACCTGGGTGTCATCAGCATAGAGGTGATATTTGAAGCCATAATTGTCAATAAGTTTACTTAGCGAAGAAGTATAAATGGAGAAGAGTAGGGGACCCAGAACAGATCCTTGAGGTACTCCAACAGACAGAAGCATTGGAGAGGAGGAATCGCTGGCAAATGACACAGAAAAAGACCTGTGAGAAAGATAGGAGTTAATCCAGGAAAGAGCAGTGTCACAGAGGCCAAAAAAGCTAAGGGTCTGTAGGAGGAGGGGGTGGTCAACTGTGTCGAAGGCAGCTCAGAGGTCAAGTAAGATGAGTATAGAGTAGTGGTCAATATTTTTAGCAGAGAGAAGATCGTTAGTAACCTTGGTAAGGGCAATCTCAGTTGAGTGTTTGGGGCGGAATCCAGATTGCAGGGGGTCAAGCAAGCAGTTGGTGGACAGGAAGTGGTTAGGTGATTGTAAATCAGTTTTTCAAGGAGTTTTGATGTTAGAGGAAGCAGTGATATGGGGCGGTAGCTTTCAGGAGAATTAGGGTTGAGGGAGGGTTTTTTGAGTATGGGAGTGACTTTTGCGTGTTTGAAAGAAAATGGGAATGAGCCGGTAGAGAGAGATAGGTTGAAGATGTGAGTAAAAGCAGGAGTGAAGGTGGAAGACAGGGAGGGTATTAGATGGGAAGGGATAGGGTCGAGTGGGCAGGTAGTGAAGCATAAGGAAGATAGTAAGGAAGAAACTTCATTCTCAGTGGCTGGATGGAAGATGCAGAGGGTGACAGAGGGAGTAGCTGGTCCTGTTGTTGGAATATTGCAGGTTGGTGTTGGTATGTTGCTTCGGATAGTACGTGTTTTGTTTAAAAAGTAGTCTGCGAGGTCTTGCACACTAAAGACAGATGGGGGGGTGGAGCAGGTGGGTAGAGAAGAGAGTTAAAGGTGGAGAAGACTCATTTAGGGTTTGAGGAAAGAGTAGATATAAGAGAAGTAGGTTTGCTTGGCTAAGTGAAGGGCAGAAGTGTATGAACGAAGAACAAACTTATAGTGTATGAAATCAGGCTCAGAGGGAGTTTTCCTCCAGATACGCTCAGCAGTACGGGAGCATTTTTGCAAATAGCATGTTTGCTGAGCGTGCCAGGGCTGTAACTGAAGGCGTGATGTTTTGCACAGTTGGGGAGGGGCAAGTGTGTCTAATGCAGAGGAGAGAGTGTTGTTATAGTGGGCTGTAGCAAGATCAGGGCAGGTTATAGTGGAAGTGTGAGGGAGATCTTGAATGATCCACAGTGGATCCACAGCATGTAGATTTCTACAGGTGCGGAGGCGGGATGGAGAAGTGGGTTAAGCTGTTGCATTAATATTATAGGTGACCAGGTGATGGTCTGAAATGGGAAAAGGGTGACAGGTGAGGTCAGATATAGAACAGAGGTAGGAAAATACCAGGTTGATGGAGTGTCCATCACAGTGAGTAGGGAATAGGGTGGATTGTGATAGACCGAAGGAGTATGTGAGTGAAAGAAGTTTAGAGGCAGCAGGGGCAGATGGGTTGTCGATGGGAATGTTGAAGTCCCCAAGAATTAAGGTTGGCATATTTGTAGAGAGAAAGTGAGGAAGCCTGCGTCACTGAAATATACATAATTTATAAGTATAAAACACAATATAATAAATGGTACTTAGAGGCTCTAATGAGCGATTGGAGCACCCTGTAGCAATCCCCTTTGCATCGACGAAGGTCCGAAAACCTCCGGAGACAACTATGGCGCAACCTTCGGACGCTGGACACTCTTCTCATGCGCCGCATCATCTCATAGATGATGCGGTCCATGTCCTCATGCATTATTCCCCTAACTCCTCCGATCCTCCTGGGGAAGTAACGATTCATACAGTAGACTAATATGACCAATTCCCTATCGCTAAACATTGGAGGTCATGCCAATCTTAAAAAATCATTATTAGTCTAAAATAATTTTTAAGTGCGACACAACTATCCCAAGCAGAGAGCAATCTGATTGGTTATTGACAGTGTAAAAAAATAATAATGTTTGATTGGCAGATTATATTCATCATGTGTTCTTGACTATTGCTATGTAATTCACATTGAAACTGTAATCATATTATATAATATGCGTCACCACTGACTGAGTTATGAAAACAATATCTTGTAACATTTTTTATCCTACTTCGCTAATTATTCCTTCATAAAACAAATATGAATGTATATATACTTAAATAAGTATATTGATCTATTGATATATTTATCAATGTTAACTAATTTGATTGAAGAAGTTATTGATTATATAACAATATAGATTTTATTATAAAAACAAGTTAATTTACTATTTACATATAATATTATACATATTTACATTTAATATTATATGCGTCACCAATGACGGCATTATTAATAGGATGTACTAAAAGAATTGAATAACCGTCAATAAAGCTAATACTGTAACACATTTTAATTGATGATTGTCTAATTGTTAATGACTGATTGTTTACATATTCACTAACTATAAAAGGGGAATGAAAAAGGAGTCTATTAAGTCCTACAAAGCTTTGCTGATAGCTCAGTAGTACTTATTGTGATTTTCTTGTGTTTTTCTGGCGACTTTTTTATACCATATTTTTTTGATTTTGATATGGCGTCTGGAAATATAAAATCCGGCCGCGCAATATTCAATTTACTTTTGAATAAAACAGGGTTTTAGTTACACAGGTTTTAGAACACTATGATTTTATAATTGGTTCCAAAGCCCAACAGACCTCTCTCTCCAGAAAACAACAGATCTGTAGAGATATAGCTGACAGTGTCTCCGCCGAAGGTGCTCATGCGAAATCGGTGGAGCACTGTAAGAAAAGATTTTCTGACATTAAGAGAATCTTGAAGGCCAAGCTGGCCAGGGAGAAACAGTCTGCACGTACTACAGGCGGTGGCGTGCCGTATACAGCTGAGCTCTTTTCATACGAGACTCAGCTGATGGAGAAGCTGGGTGCAAATATGACGCTTGGTCAGGATTTGGTTGGGCAATGATACTGACGAGGTGGCAGGTAATTAAAGTTCTATTACATGTGTTCTTCATGTCGCACAAGTGTTTTAAGGAAAATATAAGCCTTTTGTTTTATTGACATTATGATATACAATTATATAAGTACTCATGTTTTCTTGTTTTTATCTTTTTCCAGCATCTACCAGTGCTGCTGCTGCTGCAGATACAGCTGCTGCTGCCACTGATGGGGATGACACACTCCCATTGGCCGTCAGGATCCATACTGAATCCAGCCACAGCTTCTCCTCGGCCGCCACACAGCCTGACATTATGTGCAGCACCCCTGATGGAGCAAGCATTGGCCGAACCACAGGTATGTTTTTTAATGTTAGATTTTGTTTAATTCAAATGCTCTTACTCGTATGATTGTAAATTGATTTTTAACTCTGTATATACACATTTGTTTTTTTCATCTAAGGTCCGAAGGGCTTTGGCACACCCTCCAACATCTTCAATCTCCTCCTCAGGTAACAAAAACAAGATCAAACAATAATGTTATGTGTGCTCACATTACCGGGACAGTCAATGCCATCATTTTAAAGTTAAAATGTTATTACTGAAGAATATCACAGTCTTAAACAAGAATGTTAAATTACATTGATTGTTGATATAATCTGTCATTTTATAGTATTTCTAAAAATAGTATAGTCAAAAGATGATATTAATCATTTACATAGACCATGCATTTTATATATACATAAAAAAAAAAATCATATTGTTAAATATTATTCTTTCTATTACTATCTTCATTTGAAAAATAATTTGAAAGGGACATGAAACCCAAAAATGTATTTGCGTGATTCAATAGAGAATACAATTTTCCAATTTACTTCTATTATTTAATTTGCTTCCTTCTCTTGTTATCCTTTACTGAAAGGTTTATCTTTGCAAGCTCAGGAGCAGCAAATAACCTAGGCGCTAGCTGTTGATTGGAGGCTGCATATATATACTGATTGTCATTGCCTCACACATGTGTTCAGTCAGCGACCAGTAGTGCATTGCTGATCATTCAACAAAGCATACAGAGAGAATGAAACCAATTAGATAATAGAAGTAAATTAGAAAGTGGTATAAAATTGTATTCTCTATCTGAATCATGAAAGAACATTTTTGGTTTTCATGTCCCTTGAAACTTAAAAGGAATCACAGGTAAGGATCATCACCTGTGTATTGCTTGATGATTGGCTACATTTCCACACCAATCATCAAGTGCTACCTATGTGCTTAACAAAACACAGAACATCTAAGCTTATATTTAAAACAATCTAAACAGAGAACAGAGAAAAATATTATTTGATTTTTTATAAAGTTCATTCAAATTGCATACTCGATCACAATCATTAGCCTTCTTTTTTTAATAGAATATCCCTTTAACCTCTACAAACATTGCCATTATTGCATATATATATATCTATATCTACAGTATATATATGCACAAAATTAAAAACATTTTTTTAATTTGGTAACGTTTTTACATGCACGTCCATGTAGCTCAGAATAAGATATTCTGAGCGCAACAGCATTTTCCATACTGAAGCTTCTCACAGCACCAGTGAGGTTTGTATCATGTCAGTAATTAAGAAACAGAGCAAACACAATTTAAAAACAGCTTTTTTGGTTCTCTTAACAAGTGCTATGTTGAAAATGGTGGTACCCGGTGAATACTTTAATACACTTTTGAAACTGCTATAGCTTTTATTAGAAGCACTTTTGTTACTACATTTATATATCAACATCTAAAATGCTGTTTTTAATAAATGAGATGCATTCAGTTGGATTACAAACTTTGATGGACTATACCTTTATGATAACATTAACTATAAGAATCGAGCATGTTAAAATACAGTGTCTTACATTTATAATCTCGATATGAATCATGGAAGCTATGGGCGCGATCCGATATAGATCGCAGTTTGCGGCGCAAGCGAGGGAACCGGCGTCGCCCGCAGTTTCAGCTCGCAACTCGAGCTATCCCATATAGGTCGCCGTCAGATGCTAACGTGCCGTAAGTCTGACAAACCAGCGATGTCCAGAAATCTGCGTAAGTACAAATTTCTGGCGTCGCCAGTGACTTGCGCCACGTTAGAAACTGCCGGCGCCTATAAAACCTGACTAAAGTCTAAAACACCCGCACTGTCTAACACGCCTCCCTAACATAGCCCGCACTGTCTAACACGCCTCCCTAACATAGCCCGCACTGTCTAACACGCCTCCCTAACATAGCCCGCACTGTCTAACCCTCTATCCGCTATCCCCCCTCACTATCCTAACAATAAAATATGTATTAACCCCTTAACCGTCGCTCCCGTACCCCGCCGCCAGCTATATTATATCTATAACCCCCTAAAGTGAGCCCCTAACACCGCCGCCATCTATATTAAAATTATTAACCCCTAATGTAAGCCCCTTACACCGCCGCCATCTCTATTAAAATGATTAACCCCTAATTTAATCTACCTACCCCGCCGCCAGCTATATTATCTATATTAACCCTAAGTATATTATAGTTAATATAGGTATTACATTATATATATTAACTATATTAACCCTAATTATATTAGGGTTAATATAGTTAATATAGTTACTATAGTATTTATATTAACTATATTAACTCTATCTAACCCTAACACCCCTAACTAAATTTATATTAAATTAATCTAATTCATTTATAAACTAAAATATTCCTATTTAAATCTAAATACTTACCTATAAAACAAACCCTAAGATAGCTACAATATAATTAATAATTACATTGTAGCTATGTTAGGGTTAATATTTATTTTACAGGTAAATTGTTAATTATTTTAACTAGGTATAATAGATATTAAATAGTTATTAACTATTTAATATCTACCTAGTTAAAATAATTACCCAATTACCTGTAAAATAAATCCTAACCTAAGTTATAAATACACCTACACTATCAATAAATTTAATAAACTACAAACATCTATCTAAAAATACAATTAAATTAACTAAACTAAATTACAAAAAAAAACAAACACTAAATTACAAAAAAGATTACAAGATTTTTAAGCTAATTACACCTATTCTAAGCCCCCTAATAAAATAATAAACCCCCAAAATAAAAAAAATTCCCTGCCCTATTCTAAATTAAACAAATTTCAAAGCTCTTTACCTTACCAGCCCTTAAAAGGGCCTTTTGTGGGGCATGCCCCAAAGAATTCAGCTCTTTTGCATACAACAAATACAATCCCCCCCCCATTACAACCCACCACCCACATACCCCTATTCTAAAACCACCCAAACCCCCCTTAAAAAAGCCTAACACTACCCCCCTGAAGATCTCCCTACCTTGTCTTCACCACACCGGGCCGAACTCCTGATCCGATCCGGGCGATGTCTTCCTCCAAGCGGCAAAGAAGAATTCTTCCTCCGGCGACGTCTTCCTCCAAGCGGCAGCAAAGTCTTCATTCTTCCGGCGGCATCTTCAATCTTCTTTCTTCGCTCCGCCGCCGCGGAGCATCCATCCTGGCCGACTGCTGTACTTGGAATGAGGTACCTTTAAATGACGTCATCCAAGATGGCGTCCGCCGAATTCTGATTGGCTGATAGGATTCAGCCAATCGGAATTAAGTTAGAAAAATCTGATTGGCTGATTGAATCAGCCAATCAGATTCAAGTTCAATCCGATTGGCTGATCCAATCAGCCAATCAGATTGAGCTCGCATTCTATTGGCTGTTCCGATCAGCCAATAGAATGCGAGCTCAATCTGATTGGCTGTTCGGATCAGCCAATCGGATTGAACTTGAATCTGATTGGCTGATTCAATCAGCCAATCAGATTTTTCTAACTTAATTCCGATTGGCTGATAGAATCCTATCAGCCAATCGGAATTCTGCGGACGCCATCTTGGATGACGTCATTTAAAGGTACCTCATTCCAAGTACAGCAGTCGGCCAGGATGGATGCTCCGCGGCGGCGGAGCGAAGAAAGAAGATTGAAGATGCCGCCGGAAGAATGAAGACTTTGCTGCCGCTTGGAGGAAGACGTCGCCGGAGGAAGAATTCTTCTTTGCCGCTTGGAGGAAGACATCGCCGGAGGAAGAATTCTTCTTTGCCGCTTGGAGGAAGACATCGCCCGGATCGGATCAGGAGTTCGGCCCGGTGTGGTGAAGACAAGGTAGGGAGATCTTCAGGGGGGTAGTGTTAGGCTTTTTTAAGGGGGGTTTGGGTGGTTTTAGAATAGGGGTATGTGGGTGGTGGGTTGTAATGGGGGGGGATTGTATTTGTTGTATGCAAAAGAGCTGAATTCTTTGGGGCATGCCCCACAAAAGGCCCTTTTAAGGGCTGGTAAGGTAAAGAGCTTTGAAATTTGTTTAATTTAGAATAGGGCAGGGAATTTTTTTTATTTTGGGGGTTTATTATTTTATTAGGGGGCTTAGAATAGGTGTAATTAGCTTAAAAATCTTGTAATCTTTTTTTTATTTTTTGTAATTTAGTGTTTGTTTTTTTTTCTAATTTAGTTTAGTTAATTTAATTGTATTTTTAGATAGATGTTTGTAGTTTATTAAATTTATTGATAGTGTAGGTGTATTTATAACTTAGGTTAGGATTTATTTTACAGGTAATTGGGTAATTATTTTAACTAGGTAGATATTAAATAGTTAATAACTATTTAATATCTATTATACCTAGTTAAAATAATTAACAATTTACCTGTAAAATAAATATTAACCCTAACATAGCTACAATGTAATTATTAATTATATTGTAGCTATCTTAGGGTTTATTTTATAGGTAAGTATTTAGATTTAAATAGGAATATTTTAGTTTATAAATGAATTAGATTAATTTAATATAAATTTAGTTAGGGGTGTTAGGGTTAGATAGAGTTAATATAGTTAATATAAATACTATAGTAACTATATTAACTATATTAACCCTAATATAATTAGGGTTAATATAGTTAATATATATAATGTAATACCTATATTAACTATAATATACTTAGGGTTAATATAGATAATATAGCTGGCGGCGGGGTAGGTAGATTAAATTAGGGGTTAATCATTTTAATAGAGATGGCGGCGGTGTAAGGGGTTTACATTATGGGTTAATAATATTAATATAGCTGGCGGCGGTATAGGGGGATTAGATTAGGGGTTAATCATTTTTATATAGGTGGCGGCGGTGTAAGGGGTCAGATTAGGGGATAGATAAGGTAGATGGCCGGCGGTTTTAGGGGCTCACAGTAGGGGGTTAGTTTATGTAGATGGCGGCGGGGTCCGGGAGCGGCGGTTTAGGGGTTAATAACTTTATTAGGGATTTCGGGGGGGGGGGGGGGATCGCGGTTTACAGGGAGATAGACATTGCGCATGCGTTAGGTGTTAGGTTTATTTTCTAGTTAGTTTAGGGAGTTACGGGGCTCCAATAGTCAGCGTAAGGCTTCTTACGGCTGCTTTTTGTGGCGAGGTGAAAATGGAGTAAGTTTTCTCCATTTTCGCCACGTAAGTCCTTATGCTGCATATTGGATACCAAACTGCGCTGGTTTGGTATACCTGCCTATAGCCCAAAAAACTACGGGCGACGGCAGAAATATACGCGCGTAACTTCTAGGTTACGCCGTATATAGGATACCAAATCAGCGTAAATATTGGCGTCGCCGGCTTTTGCGGGCAACGCTTTATATCGGATCGACCCCTATATGTTTACTTTCATATGCCTTTAATCTTTCACTTAACATTACGTGTGATTATAATATTTCCCCCTCCCCCATTTCTTTAGATATTGAACATGCCCATAATGTTTTGGATCAGCCAATAGAATGCAAGCTCGATCTGATTGGCTGATTGGATCAGCCAATCGGATTGAACTTGATTCTGATTGGCTGATTCCATCAGCCAATCAGAATATTCCTACCTTAATTCCGATTGGCTGATAGAATCCTATCAGCCAATCGGAATTCGAGGGACGCCATCTTGGATGACGTCATTTAAAGGAACCGTCATTCGGCGAGTAGGCGTCTGGAGAAGAGGATGTTCCGCGTCGGCTGGAAGATGATGGCTCCCGAAGAAAGAAGATTGAAGATGCCGTTGATAGAAGACTTCAGCCGGATCATGGACCTCTTCAGCTCCCGCTTGGATGAAGACTTCAGCCGGATCATGGACCTCTTCAGCTCCCGCTTGGATGATGACTTCAGCCGGATCATGGACCTCTTCAGCCCCCCGCTTGGGCTTGGATCAGGACATTGGAGGAGCTCTTCTGGATCGATCGGTGAACCTGGTATGGTGAAGATAAGGTAGGAAGATCTTCAGGGGCTTAGTATTAGGTTTATTTAAGGGGGGTTTGGGTTAGATTAGGGGTATGTGGGTGGTGGGTTGTAATGTTGGGGGGGTATTGTATGTGTTTTTTTTACAGGCAAAAGAGCTGAATTCTTTGGGCATGCCCCGCAAAGGGCCCTGTTCAGGGCTGGTAAGGTAAAAGAGCTTTGAACTTTAGTAATTTAGAATAGGGTAGGGCATTTTTTTATTTTGGGGGTCTTTGTTATTTTATTAGGGGGCTTAGAGTAGGTGTAATTAGTTTAAAATTGTTGTAATATTTTTCTGATGTTTGTAAATATTTTTTTATTTTTTGTAACTTAGTTCTTTTTTATTTTTTGTACTTTAGTTAGTTTATTTAATTGTATTTATTTGTAGATATTGTATTTAATTAATTTATTGATAGTGTAGTGTTAGGTTTAAATGTAGGTAATTGTAGGTAGTTTATTTAATTTATTTATTGATAGTGTAGTGTTAGGTTTAATTGTAACTTAGGTTAGGATTTATTTTACAGGTAAATTTGTAATTATTTTAACTATTTTAGCTATTAAATAGTTCTTAACTATTTAATAGCTATTGTACCTGGTTAAAATAAATACAAAGTTACCTGTAAAATAAATATAAATCCTAAAATAGCTATAATATAAATATAATTTATATTGTAGCTATATTAGGATTTATTTTACAGGTAAGTATTTAGCTTTAAATAGGAATAATTTATTTAATAAGAGTTAATTAATTTCGTTAGATTTAAATTATATTTAACTTAGGGGGGTGTTAGTGTTAGACTTAGCTTTAGGGGTTAATACATTTATTAGAATAGCGGTGAGCTCCAGTCGGCAGATTAGGGGTTAATGTTTGAAGTTAGGTGTCGGCGATGTTAGGGAGGACAGATTAGGGGTTAATACTATTTATTATAGGGTTAGTGAGGCGGATTAGGGGTTAATAACTTTATTATAACAGCGGTGCGGTCCGCTCGGCAGATTAGGGGTTAATAAGTGTAGGCAGGTGGAGGCGACGTTGTGGGGGGCAGATTAGGGGTTAATAAATATAATATAGGGGTCGGCGGTGTTAGGGGCAGCAGATTAGGGGTACATAAGGATAACGTAAGTAGCGGCGCTTTGCGGTCTGCAGATTAGGGGTTAATAAGTGTAGGCAGGTGGAGGCGACGTTGAGGGGGCAGATTAGGGGTTAATAAATATAATATAGGGGTCGGCGGTGTTAGGGGCAGCAGATTAGGGGTACATAAGTATAACGTAGGTGGCGGTCGGCAGATTAGGGGTTAAAAATATTTAATCGAGTGGCGGCGATGTGGGGGGACCTCGGTTTAGGGGTACATAGGTAGTTTATTGGTGTTAGTGTACTTTAGAGCACAGTAGTTAAAAGCTTTATAAACCGGCGTTAGCCCAGAAAGCTCTTAACTACTGACTTTTTTCTACGGCTGGAGTTTTGTCGTTAGTATTCTAACGCTCACTTCAGCCACGACTCTAAATACCGGAGTTAGGAAGATCCCATTGAAAAGATAGGATACGCAATTGACGTAAGGGGATCTGCGGTATGGAAAAGTCGCGGCTGAAAAGTGAGCGTTAGACCCTTTCCTGACTGACTCCAAATACCGGCGGTAGCCTAAAACCAGCGCTAGGAGCCTCTAACGCTGGTTTTCACGGCTACCGCCAAACTCCAAATCTAGGCCATGTTGTTTATTTGCTGATCACAACAGGAGAGAGCTAGTTCATGAAAACCATATAGATAACATTGTGATCATTCCCGTGGATTGTGGCGGACACTCCACTAATTAACTAAAATTAAAGTCAATAGAAAATGTCATGTGATCAGGGGGCTGTCAGAATATGCTTAGATAAGAGGTAAAAAGTATCAATATAACAGTGTTGGTAATGCTAAACTGGGGAATGAGTACTAAAAGGAATTAACTATCTTTCAGCTAGATTATGAGTTTTGAGCGCTATAGGGAAATTTACGACCGCAACATTTTCACCGTTATTTCACCTCCTTATAGCGCTGCTATTATAAGTTTTAAAAAAGCAGGCTTGTGTGGGTGAATGGTGGCGTTGAGCTCCATACTGTACTGAAATCAAGCGCTGCTTTGACGTGCTTGTGCACGATTTTCCTATAGACATCAATTGGGAGAGAAGGCAAAAAAAAGTCTAATACCTGCGATTGCGGAAACAAAAGCTCCGTCTATGAGGAAAGAAAAAATTACGTTTAAACCCGCTAACATAAACCCCACGTCTAAATACCCCTAATCTGCCACCCCCGACATTGCCGCCACCTACATACAGTTATTAACCCCTAATCTGCTGCCCCTAACATTGCCGCCACCTACATTACAGTTATTAACCCCTAATCTGCTGCCCTAACATTGCCGCCACTTACATACAGTTATTAACCCCTAATCTGCTGCCCCTAACATCGCCGCCACTTACATTACAGTTATTAACCCCAATCTGCTACCCCTAACATCGCCGCCACTTACATTACACTTATTAACCCTAATCTGCTGCCCCCAATGTCACTGCCACTATACTAAAGTTATTAACTCCCAAACCTAACCCTAATGTAACCCAAAGCCGAAGTCTAACCCTAACCCTAACACCCCATAACTTAAATATAATTAAAAGAAATCTAAATAAACCTTACAATTATTAACTAAATAATTCCTATTTAAAACTAAATACTTGCTTACCTGTAAAAAAAAAACCTAAGAAAGCGATAAAATAACTAATAGTTATATTGTAGCTATCTTAGGTTTTATTTTTATTTCACAGGTAAGTTTGTATTGTATTGTATTTATTTTAACTAGGTAGACTAGTTAGTAAATAGTTATTAACTGTTTACTAGCTACCTAGTTAAAATAAATACAAACGGCTAGATTACGAGTTTTGCGATATGAGGGGCTCGGTGCTAACTTGCAAGTTATTTCCACCACTCACCTCCCTAAAGCACTGCTATTACAGGTTTGCAAAATCCCGGCGTTAGCAGGCAATATTGCAGCGTTGAGCTCCATTGAGCTCCATACCGCACTCAAATACCAGAGCTGCTTTGAGATGGTTTTACATGCTCGTGAACGATTTCCCCATAGACATCAATGGGGAGAGCCGGCTAAAAAAAAGCCTAACACCTGCAATAAAGGAGCGTAAAGCTCTGTAACGCAGCCGCATTGATTACCATGGGGAAAGAAAAGTTATGTTTACACCTAACACCCTAACATAAACCCCGAGTCTAAACACCCTTAATCTGCCGCCCCGACACCTACATTACACTTATTAACCCCTAATCTGCCGCCCCCGATGCCACCTACCTACACTTATTAAACCCTAATCTGCCGTCCCCAATGTCATCGCTACCTTCCTTCACTTATTAACCCCTAATCTGCGGCCCCCAACGTCGCCGCCACTATACTAAAGTTATTAACCCCTAAAGATAACCCTAAGTCTAACCCTAACACCCACTAACTTTAATATAATTAAAATAAATCTAAATAAAAATTACTATCATTAACTAAATAATTCTTATTTAAAACTAAATACTTACCTATAAAATAAACCCTAAGCTTGCTACGATATAACTAATAGTTACATTGTAGCTAGCTTAGGTTTTATTTTTATTTCACAGGCAAGTTTGTATTTATTTTAACTAGGTAGACTAGTTAGTAAATAGTTATTAACTATTTACTAGCTACCTAGTTAAAATAAATACAAATTTACCTGTAAAATAAAACCTAACCTGTCTTACACTAACACCTAACCTTACACTACAATTAAATAAATGACATTAATTAAATACAATTAACTAAATTACAAAAAAAACACTAAATTACACAAAATAAAAAGAAATGATCAAATATTTAAACTAATTACACCTAATCTAATAGCCCTATCAAAATAACCCCCCCCCCCAAAAATAAAAAACCCACTAGCCTAAACTAAACTGCCAATAGCCCTTAAAAGGGCCTTTTGCGGGGCATTGCCACAAAGAAATCAGCTCTTTTACCTGTAAAGAAAAAATACAAACAACCCAACAGTAAAACCCTGAAAAGGGCATTTGGATGGGCATTGCCCTTAAAAGGGCATTTAGCTCTTTTTCAGCCCAAACCCTAATCTAAAAATAAAACCCACCCAATAAACCCTTAAAAAAACATAACATTAACACCCGAAGATCCACTTACAGTTTTTGAAGACCGGACATCCATCCTCAACGAAGCCGGGAGAAGTCTTCATCCAAGCGGCAAGGAGTCCTCAACGAAGCCGGGAGAAGTCTTCATCCAAGCGGCAAGGAGTCCTCAACGAAGCCGGGAGAAGTCTTCATCCAAGCGGCAAGAAGTGGTCCTCCAGGCGGGCAGAAGTCTTCATCCTGTTCCAATCAGCCAATAGAATGCAAGCTCAATCCTATTGGCTGATTGGATCAGTCAATAGGATTTTTTACCCTTTAATTCCTATTGGCTGATAGAAATCTTTCAGCCAATAGTAATGTAAGGGACGCCATCTTAGATGACGTCATTTAAAGGAACCTTCAGTGTACGGCTGGGACCGTATCAAGAGGATGCTCCGCGCCGGATGTCTTGAAGATGGAGCCGCTCCGCGTCGGAAGGATGAAGATAGAAGATGCCGTCTGGATGAAGACTTCTGCCCGCCTGGAGGACCACTTCTTGCGCTTGGATGAAGACTTCTCCCGGCTTTGTTGAGGATGGATGTCCGGTTTTCAAAAACTGTAAGTGGATCTTCGGGGGTTAGTGTTAGTTTTTTTTTAAGGGTTTATTGGGTGGGTTTTATTTTTAGATTAGGGTTTGGGCAAAGAAAAAGAGCTAAATGCCCCTTTAAGGGCAATGCCCATCCAAATGCCCTTTTCAGGGCAATGGGGAGCTTAGGTTTTTTAGATAGGATTTTATTTGGGGGGTTTGGTTGTGTGGTTGGTGGGTTTTACTGTTGGGGGGTTGTTTG
Source organism: Bombina bombina (assembly GCF_027579735.1). Lineage (NCBI taxonomy): Eukaryota > Metazoa > Chordata > Amphibia > Anura > Bombinatoridae > Bombina > Bombina bombina. The sequence continues at coordinate 306,917,642 of NC_069499.1, read as the reverse complement.
TATTTTTTTTACAGGTAAAAGAGCTGATTTCTTTGGGGCAATGCCGCGCAAAAGGCCCTTTTAGGGGCTATTGGCAGTTTAGTTTAGGCTAGTGTTTTTTTTTATTTTGGGGGTTATTAGATTAGGTGTAATTAGTTTAAATATTTGATCATTTCTTTTTTTATTTTGTGTAATTTAGTGGGGGTTTTTGTAATTTAGTTAATTGTATTTAATTTTTAGGGGTTAATAGGTAGTTTATGGGTGTTAGTGTACTTTGTAACATTTTAGTTATGAGTTTTATGGTACAGCTTTGTAACGTAAAACCCATAACTACTGATTTTCAGTTTACGGTACGGATCTTGTAGTTATGGGTTGTACCGCTCACTTTTTGGCCGGACAGGTAAACTCGTAATACCGGCGCTATGGAAGTCCCATTGAAAAAGGACTCTTTGAAAGCTGCGGTAGTTACGTTGCGTGAGGGCCAAAAAAGTGTGTGGTACAGATATACCTGCAAGACTCGTAATACCAGCTGTAGTGAAAAAGAGCCATAACGCTGCTTTCTTTCATGTAATTGGCAAGAGTCCATGAGCTAGTGACGTATGGGATATACAATCCTACCAGGAGGGGCAAAGTTTCCCAAACCTCAAAATGCCTACAAATACACCCCTCACCACACCCACAATTCAGTTTTACAAACTTTGCCTCCTATGGAGGTGGTGAAGTAAGTTTGTGCTAGATTTCTACGTTGTTATGCGCTTCTCATCATGTTGAAGCCCAGTTCCTCTCAGAGTGCAGTGAATGTCAGAGGGATGTGAAGGGAGTATCTCCTATTGAATGCAATGGTCTTCATAACCTTGGTCTTATAATCATAGGTTCTCTGTTATCAGTCGTAGAGATTAATCTCCTACCTCCCTTTTCAAATCGACGATATACTCTTATATACTATTACCTCTACTGATTTTCGTTTCAGTACTGGTTTGGCTATCTGCTATATGTGGATGGGTGTCTTTTGGTAAGTATGTCTCATTTACTTAAGACACTCTCAGCTATGGTTTGGCACTTTATATATAAAGTTCTAAATATATGTTTGTACTTATATTTGCCATGATTCAGGTTTATCAGTATATTTCTTTTTTGCAGACTGTCAGTTTCATATTTGGGAAATGCATTTAAAAAAAAATTAAAAAAAAAAAATTCTTACCTGAGGATTTCAAATTGACTCTTTCTAAATTGCAGGCTGTATTAGGCTCGTGAGAGCGCAAAATGCTATAATTTATTGCGTCATTCTTGGCGCAAAACTTTTTTGGGGCGAAAATTACATCTGTTGATGCACATTCGTCATTTCCGGCATCTTAGTTGGGGCCACGAGGTTGCGTCATCTATGACGCTCGATGTTTTGTTCCGGACGTTTTTGGCGCCAACAAAATGTTTTTCAGTTTGTGGTGCGTCATACTTGGCGCCAAACATTTTTTCATTATTTAAGACCTCATTCCTTTTGCCTCTGGTCTTTTTTTCTATGTCAGAGGCCTATTCTTTTTGCATTTTTTCCCATTCCTGAAACTGTCATATAAGGAAATTGATAATTTTGCTTTATATGTTGGTTTTTCTTTTACATACTGCAAGATATCTCAATCTGATCCTGTCTCAGAATCTACTACTGGAATCCTGCTGTCTGATATCGGTTCTACCAAAGCTAAGTGCATTTGTTATAAACTTGTGGTAACTGTTCCTCCAGATGTGGTTTGTAATAGTTGTCATGATAAACTTTTACATGCAGAGGGCGTGTCTCTGGGCAGCACCTTCAATGGTTGCAATATGGGTTGCTCTGAGTGAGACATTAATGATATGCCTGTTATTGATGTCTAAGAGGACTATCCATCTTCCTCAACCTGATAATTAAGACCTACTTATCAGGCTGAATCGAATGATACCACATTATTGGGACTTCCACCCTTGGTGACCGATCCGGAGCGTTGAGGCCTAAGGCAGACTCCTACGTGAGAGGCACTCAACACCCCCCTGGTATCTTGTACGCCGGGTAAAGCAGTGCAGAGACACTGACAACTTTTGCAGTTCATAACACGTTGCTATTTATCCCCAGACAGCCGACTAATCTGATCTTTGAAACTAATACCTATTGGTATCTTAACAGAAACCCTACTGTCGGCAGCGCAAAATGGAATCCCTTGATAAATGGGAGACTGAAGTTTTAGAAATGCTCGATGCTCATTTTATAACACTAGAAAAGGAGCTCTGTTTGATAATAGAAGCTGCACAGCACCGTACACGTATTCTGGAACAGCCTAACATGCTACAGCAGCTAAACGATTTAAACATAAGTGCGTGTGTATTCTTGGAAGGAGTCGGGGCAGAATCTGATTTTCAAAGTGACAGCGCGGCGTGTGCCTCTTGGTCCGTTACACCTCCACCCTTACCCAGGACCGGAATATCTGGAGACCTTTGTGATTTTGCAGCTGCTGGATCTGAGGAAACCGGGGATATTGCGATCTCCACCTCTGTAGAGACCGACCCCGGTACTGAGCAGCACTTCCTAGAATCGCTTGGCCGAAGTTGGTATAGGAGCAGGGATCTGATTGCTGGGCCACTTGATCCGATGCCCGCTTCAAACGCAAATGCCTTCTCCACCGGAACTTTGTCTCGAGCTGGAGGCATTCTTTTTCATGGACACCCGAGACCCATTCTGCCGACTGAGGTACTAGCCTTTTTTCTTCTAACTATGTGGAGAGCCTTATGGGACCCGGGGAGGTTTCCCCCCTGCACCATCATTTGCAAGCGGCCTTCGGCTAGGGGCCCTGGAGGCTGATTGCCGACAGAACGGACTCCAACTTTAGCAGACCTCTTGTTCAGGCCACTCTTTGTTCCATGTTAGGTGATTAGTTTATGTGTTTTTCTCACCTCAAGTTTGTCTGTAGTCTCTTATATGCCTATAACTTTAGGTTGGTTTGTTATAGTTTTCCCATATAAGAAAGGAGCTATACAGCACAGGCTATCTTTCATCAAAGGATAAAATGTATTTATATTTATATCTGTTTATGTATACTGACCTACCAATTTATATTATGTACGATGTATCATAGCTATAAACTTGTTCATCCCTAATTTTAGTAATGTGCTAGCCAGGTTATAGCCTAATATTTTAAACCTCCTCCCTTAACTTAGATATTCTCAGAGATTGCGCATGTTGGCTACTAGTGAGAGTACTTATTCTACACCTGCACTCAACATTGTTACTTAGCTCAGCGGTCTGTGTCATAGCAAAGGGCCATACCACTTATCTCCCATCTGTGGATGACACTATGCATGTCTATTAAAATCTCAGCTGTAGCATACAAATCCCACAACTAATAGTAAATGTGTCTGTTCCATATGCACCATATTTATCCACGGCGTATGATAGTACTTAGTGCTCTATACTCCCATCATCTTTTAACTGCTTATAATGGCTATCTGGGCCTACTAACTAAATAACATTAATGTAAGCCATCTTCAGTTTTCTTTAGAATCACAAAATCCCTCTGTTTAATATTCCTACAGCCCAAGAGTGACTGATGCATTTTACTACAGGGAGATTATTTTCTATCTTTAATTGGACTACAAACAGTATGTAAGTTTTGGTATAAATAGTAATATTCCTATTATCCCATAACTCCCCTTCCCTTGTTTCACCCAATTTATATTCCTATTATACACCAGGGGAGCCACATGCATATATTTAATAAAAACAAAAACAAAAGAAGGTCAACATTGGGGACCCATGAGTGGTCCTTTACTGTTAAGGAATACCTGCCATAACTTCACAATTTTTATTTTGCTGAGAGGTCCAAGAGTGGCCTCATAAGTCAGTCTGCAGGTATACAATTAGATAGGCAACTCACGTAAAGACAAAATGTACTACTTGTCATATTAGCATGTGATGTGCACACTTTCTAATATATCTAGGCTATATACTATTGAAGTTAGATTGATGTGTATTATCTGTTTTCTTTGTACTGACACTTTTCATTTGTATGCCTTGAATTATTCTTCTAATAAAAATAATTATTAAAAAAAAACAAAAAAACTTTTACATGCAGAGAATGTTTCCATCAGTAGTAGTTCATTACCTGTTGCTGGTCCATCAACATCTGATGCTCAGGATATTCCTGTAAATTTAAGAGAATTTATTTCTGATTCCATTCAGAAGGCTTTGTCTGCCATTCCGCCTTCTAATAAACGTAAAAGGTCTTTAAAAACTTCTATTAGAGTTGATGAATTTTCTAATGACTGACAACATACTGATTTATCTATCTCTGATGAGGATCTGTCTGATTCAGAGGATCCTGCCTCAGATATTGACACTGACAAATTATCTTATTTATTTAAAATGGAGTATATTTGTTCTTTATTAAAAGAAGTGTTGATTGCATTAGATATGGAGGAGACTAGTCCTCTTGATACTAAAACTAGTAAACGTTTAAATTTGGTTTATAAACCTCATGTAGTTATTCCAGAGGTTTTTCCAGTTCCTGATGCTATTTCAGATATAATTTGAAAGGAATGGAATAAACTGGGTACTTCTTTTACTCCTTCTTCAAGGTTTAAAAAATTGTATCCTTTGCCTACTGATAGGTTGGAGTTTTGGGAAAAGATCCCCAAAGTTCATGGGGCCATCTCTACTCTTGCTAAATGTACTACTATTCCTATGGAAGATAGTACTTCTTTTAAAGATCCTTTAGATAGGAAGCTTGAATCTTATTTAAGGAAAGCTTATTTATGTTCAGGTCATCTTCTTACGCCTGCTATTTCTTTGGCTGATGTTGCAGCTGCTTCAACTTTTTGGATGGAAACTTTAGCGCAACAAGTATCAGATAATAATGTGTATAGCATTGTTAAGTTAATTCAACATGCTAATAATTTCATTTGTGATGCCATTTTGATATCATCAGAATTGATGTTAGATATATGTCTTTAGCTATTTTAGCTAGAAGAGCTTTATGGCTTAAATCTTGGAATGCTGATATGACTTCTAAATCGACATTGCTATCTCTTTCTTTCCAAGGTAATAAATTATTTGGTTCTCAGTTGGATTCTATAATTTCAACTGTCACTGGGGGGAAGGGAGCTTTTTTGCCTCAGGATAAAAAATCTAAGGGCAAATTTAAAGCTTCTAACCGTTTTCGTTACATTCAACAAAATAAGGAACAGAAACCTAATCCTTCCCCTAAGGAATCTGTCTCCAATTGGAAGTCTTCCTTAATCTGTAATAAATTCAAGCCATTTAAGAGATCAAAACCAGTCCCCAAGTCCGTATGAAGGTGCAGCCCTCATTCCAGCTCAGCTGGTAGGGGGCAGATTAAAATTTTTCTAGGATGTTTGGATAAATTCAGTCCAAAATCATTGGATTCAGAACATTGTCTCTCAGGGGTACAGAACAGGTTTCAGAGTAAGACCGCCTGTGAGAAGTTTCTTTCTCTCACGCATTCCAGTGAACCCAGAGAAAGCACAGGCTTTCCTGAAGTGTGTTTCAGACCTGGAGTTATCTGGGGTAATCGTGTCGGTTCCTCTTCAGGAACAGGGTCTGGGATTTTATTCAAATCTGTTCATTGTCCCAAAGAAAAAAATGTATTCAGACCAGTTCTGGATCTAAAAGTCTTGAATCGTTATGTAAGAGTACCAACATTCAATATGGTGACTATAAGGACTATTCTGCCTTTTGTTCAACAAGGGCATTATATGTCCACAATAGACTTACAGGATGCATATCTTCATATTCCGATTCATCCAGATCACTATCAGTACCTGAGATTCTCTTTTCTAGACAAGCATTACCAATTTGTTGCTCTTCCATTTGGCCTAGCGACAGCTCCAAGGATCTTTTCAAAAGTTCTCGGTGCCCTTCTTTCTGTAATCAGAGAGTGGGGTATTGTGGACATTATACGGATATTTGGACAATATCTTGATACTTGCTCAGTCTTTACGTTCTGCAGAATCTCAAACGAATCAACTAGTGTTGTTTCTTCAAAAACATGGTTGGAGGATCAATTTACCAAAAAGTTCTTTGATTTCTCAGACAAGGGTAACCTTTTTAGGTTTCCAGATAGATTTAGTATCCATGACTTTGTCTCTAACAGACAAGAGACGTCTGAAATTGGTTGCAGCCTGTCGGAACCTTCAGTCTCAGTCATTCCCTTCAGTAGCTATGTGCATGGAGGTTTCAGGTCTCATGACTGCAGCATCAGACGCGATCCCCTTTGCTCTTTTTCACATGAGACCTCTTCAGCTTTGAATGCTGAACCAATGGTGCACGGGATTATACAAGGATATCACAATTAATATCCTTAAATCCCAATGTTCGACTATCTCTGACTTGGTGGTTAGATCACCATCGTATAGTTCAAAGGGCCTCTTTTGTTTATCCAACCTGGACTGTGATCACAACAGGTGCAAGTCTTTCAGGTTGGGGAGCTGTCTGGGGATCTCTGACAGCACAAGGGGTTTGGAAATCTCAAGAGGCGAGATTACCAATCAATATTTTGGAACTTTGTGCGATTCTCAGAGCTCTTCAGTTTTGGCCTCTATTGAAGATTTGTTTTCAGACAGACAATGTCACAACTGTGGCGTATGTCAATCATCAGGGTGGGACTCACAGTCCTCAGGCTATGAAAGAAGTATCCCGGATACTTGTTTGGGCAGAATCCAGCTCCTGTCTAATTTCTGCGCTCCATATCCCAGGTATAGACAATTGGGAAGCGGATTATCTCAGTCGTCAAACTTTACATCCGGGAGAGTGGTCTCTTCACCCAGATGTGTTTTTTTCAAATTTTTCAGATGTGGGGGCTTCCAGAAATAGATCTGATGGCATCTCATCTAAACAAGAAACTTCCCAGGTACCTGTCCAGGTCCAGGGATCCTCAGGTGGAAGCAGTGGATGCATTGACACTTCCCTGGAGTTATCAACCTGCCTATATTTTTCCGCATGTAGTTCTTCTTTCAAGAGTGCTTTCCAAGATCATCATGGAACAATCATCTGTGCTGCTGCTGGCTCCAGCATGGGCTCACAGGTTTTGGTATGCGGATCTTGTTCAGATGTCCAGTTGCCAACCCTGGCCACTTCCACTAAGGCCAGACCTTCTATCTCAAGGTCCGTTTTTCCATCACGATCTCAAATCATTAAATTTGAAGGTATGGAAATTGAACGTTTAGTGCTTAGTCATAGAGGTTTCTCTGACTCAGTGATTAATACTATGTTGCAAGCTCATAAATCTGTTTCTAGAAAGATTTATTATCGTGTTTGGAAGACTTACATTTCATGGTGTTCTTCTCATAAATTCTCTTGGCATTCTTTTAGAATTCCTAGAATTTTACAGTTTCTTCAGGATGGTTTGGATAAGGGTTTGTCTGCAAGTTCATTGAAAGGACAAATCTCTGCTCTTTCTGTTTTATTCCACAGAAAAATTGCTAAACTCCCTGATATTCATTGTTTTGTACAGGCTTTGGTTTGTATCAAGTCTGTCATTAAATCAATTTCTCCTCCTTGGAGTCTTAATTTGTTTTTGAAGGCTTTACAGGCTCCTCCGTTTGAACCTATGCATTCTTTGGACATTAAATTGCTTTCTTGGAAAGTATTGTTTCTTTTGGCCATCTCTTCTGCTAGAAGAGTTTCTGAATTATCTGCTCTTTCTTGTGAGTCTCCTTTTCTGATTTTTTCATCAGGATAAGGCAGTTTTGCAGACTTCATTTAAATTCTTACCTAAAGTTGTGAATTCCAACAACATTAGTAGGGAAATGGTTGTCCCTGCTTTGTGTCCTAATCCTAAGAATTCTTTGGAAATATCTTTACATTCTTTGGATGTGGTGAGAGCTTTGAAATATTATGTTGAAGTTACTAAAGATTTCAGGAAGACTTCTAGTCTATTTGTTATCTTTTCTGGTTCTAGGAAAGGTCAGAAGGCTTCTGCCATTTCTTTGGCATCTTGGTTAAAGCTTTTGATTCATCACGCTTATTTGGAGTCGGGTAAATCCCCGCCCCAGAGGATTACAGCTCATTCTACTAGGTCAGTTTCCACTTCCTGGGTTTTTAAGAATGAAGTTTCAGTTAATCAGATTTGCAAAGCAGCAACTTGGTCTTCTTTGCATACATTTACTAAATTCTACCACTTGTAAAATAAAACCTAACCTGCCTTACACTAAAACCTAACATTACAATAAAATTAAATAAATTAAATTAATAAAACACAATTAACTAACTTAACTAACAAAAAAAAATAAACACTAAATTACAAAAAAATAAAAAACGAAATGATCAAAAATAAAAACGGATTACTCCTAATCTAATAGCCCTATTAAAATAAAAAAGCCCCCCCAAAATAAAAAAAGCCCTAGCCTACACTAAACTGCCAATGGCCCTTAAAAGGGCATTTTTGCGGGCCATTGCCCCAAAGAAATCAGCTCTTTTACATTGCAATAAAAATACAAACAACCCCCCAACAGTAAAACCCACCACCCACCCAACCAAACCCCCCAAATAAAAACCTAAATCTAAATAAACCTAAGCTGACCATTGCCCTGAAAAGGGCATTTGGATGGGTATTGCCCTTAAAAGGGCAATTAGCTCTTTTGCGATACCCTGAAAAGGGCAATCAGCTCTTTTAGGAATTGCTCAAACCCTAAGCTAAAAAAAAATCACCCAAAAAACCCTTAAAAAACCCCTAACACTAACCCCCAACTATCCACTTACAGTTATCAAAGTCCGGACATCCATCCTCATCCAGCCGGCGAAGTCCTCATCAAAGTGGCAAGAAGTCTTCATCCAGGAGGCCTCTTTGATCTTCATCCATCCGGCGAAGTCCTCATCAAAGCGGAAAGAAGTCTTCATCCAGACGGCATCTTCTATCTTCATCCATCCGGTGCGGAGCGGGTCCATCTTCAAGACATCCGGCGCGGAGCATCCTCTTCTTATGGTCGTCAGCGTAAACTGAAGGTTCTCTTTAAGTGACGTCATCCAAGATGGCGTCCCTTACATTACTATTGGCTGAAAGATTTCTATCAGCCAATAGGAATTAAAGGGGGAAAAATCCTATTGGCTGTTGCAATCAGCCAATAGGATTGAGCTTTAATCCTATTGCCTTATCCAATCAGCCAATATGATTGAGCTCTCATTCTATTGGCTGTTCCAATTGGCTGTGTAATTTTTTTTTTTTTTATTGTGGTTCAATTAATGGCATATAATTACCAGAAGATGGAACAGAAATAAACATTTACAAAGCATATAACCAGTATAAGACAAGAAAAATGTACATTACATGCTCATCTAACATTTTACACAATCGATGCACACCATATTTGCCTGAAAAACGGTATACCTCCTAGCTGACTCACAAGGCCACTCTTGGACCTCTCATCAATGTATAAATTGGAAATTATAGTCAGTAAACTGAAATAAAAGGAGACCGCTCATGTGTCTCAACTGATGAACCATATTTTTCTTTTTTTTTTGATAAGATTATAGATAGGGCTCTGCCTGTAATATGATTAGGGTAAACATTTATGATGTTTAATTCAAGGTGGGGTTGTGCGTACAATGAATAAACATATCTATATAGGATGTAGGGGCTTGCGAGTAAGGAAAAGTTATAGGCAATATGCATAAGATTAGACGGGGTGTAGGCCACAAATTTAAGATAAAAGGGAGAATCAACTATTATCAGCTCAGGAGGAGATCACTAGTTATACTTCTATGTTTGTATTATAGTACAATATCAGCCATAGATAGGACAATAATATTCCTCCAAAAACATTTAGAGAAAGAAAGAAATGGATAGCCTTTATGAATATGCTGAGGTGTAAGACAATATCAGGGGCTCCAGTATCAAGCTTGATAAATCTAAAATAGGAAACCTCACACTGCCCCGGCCGCTGGCAGCAAGGCGCCCATTCAAAATACTGACTAGAGCACTAGAGATTTAATAATCCAAAAAAAATAAAAAAAAATAAAGCTCAAAGGCTATCGTGTATATTTGAGAGATAAATGCGGGGATGGCTGTATATGTTTGTTGCAAGTTTTGAGGAAATATGTAAGTTGGGCACTATTAAATGTATGGGCATACCACATTTGATGCTAATAAACCATTAAACATTCAAGAGTAGGGCAAGAGACCTGCAAGCATATATCAAATAGAGTGTTCTCATGAATTAGGTAGTAGGGAGTGAGGTGAAGATTACTTAATTTATTATTCATAAATTAGAAAGACACTTTTCCAACCTGCAGCTATGTCAATGGCAGGCACAAAATATATAGCACAATGAGTACAGGATATAACTTTTACCTAGTGAGACCTAACTATGATCTTTAGTTTTACACTTTTAAGTGAAGAGAGAAAAGATAGGTCAAGGGACCTGTAGATGTAAAACAGATAGGGTATCCTCACTTGGTTGGCATTACATGATATACCATAGATCTTTAAGCACATATTCATAGATTACATATAAGCACTTTTCAACTCTGAAATTATATCAACAACATTCACAAAATGATCTTTAGCTTAATAACCCTAAATGAACAGTAAAAACAATTATAACTCAAACAAATTCGGCAAATTCACAGGCTACAAAGTTAATACAGATAAATCCGAATGAACATGGCTACTTAACTCCCAAAAAAACCCACTACAAGGCACTGATTTAAAAGTAACTACAGGAACCTTCACCTATTTAGGGATCCACTTACATATTGATACTAATAAATTATACCACCTGAATATAAGTAATACTATAACCCTCATTCATAATCAAGTGAAGGGGTGGAGGAACTTGCCCCTCTCCCTCACAGGTAGGATCCATCTTTTAAAAATGATCATCTTGCCAAAGTTGCTTTACCCCCTCCAGATGCTTCCTATCCTTCTCACAAAACGAGACCTCAATAACTTAGCAAATTTGTTTGGTACGTTTGTCTGGAATCAGGGAAAACCAAGAATAAGTAGACTCCAACTGGCAATGCCAATCAGCTCGGGTGGACTTAGCCTCCCTAATCTTAGATGGTATAATTGGGCATCCTTGATCAAGGTTATAGTAGGATGGTTTACTCAATCAGACTATTTTTGTCCCCCCATAGAATATGAATTACTAGCACCAATACACCCTGCTTTCTTGCCACACACTCGGCTTTCAGCCCTCCCCCTGCATGTAACACAAAACATAATATTTAGGGACCCGCTAAGGGCTTGGACTGAACTTTGCAAAACATGGGGAATGGAGTTCACATTCAGCAAATACTTACCTCTACAAGGCAATCCCAATTTCATACCAGGATACACAACGGCTGTTTTTAAACTCTGGGAACGTCAGGGGCTAAAGATGGTAGCGCAGTTGCTTAACCCTACATCAGGTACTTCCTTTCTCAGATCTTCAAGCACAATACACTCTCCCCAACACGCATAGATTTGCTTATTTTCAAAGTCGACATTATGTCCAGAACCTTATGTCTGAGGGATTGCCATCGTCAGATATGACTAAGATTGTCGCACTTTGTAATTTGGCCTCCCAAGGAACACACTCCATCACGCCTATTTATAAACTAATCGTAGCACACAATGAGACGCAAACAATGCAGGACATAGTGGCTAAATGGCAAGGACAGAGAATCCCTGAGGTTACGCAAGAGCATATCACACATAGCATACAAGCTGTCAGAGCAGCCACCCTATCTTCGAATCTACGTGAAACACAAGTAAAATTTCTACACCAAGCATACATAACGCCCAAAATTAGAGCAAAATGGGTTCCAGATGCGCTAAACATGTGTCCCAAGTGTATGGCTCCCACCCCTGACCCGATACACCTGGTCTGGGACTGTCCTAAGATGCAGAGATTCTGGGGCAAAGTTAAATTTTGGTTGACAACAGTGCTTAAGACCAATATAACACTGGCCGCAGCAAACATACTCTTCTTTCAGGACATTGACATACCCTCTAAACACCAAAAGTTTTTTAACCTGGTTGTACTTATGGCCAGAAAATTAATGTTACAATATTGGGCCAAGAATAGGGAACCTCCTTTCAAAAAACTGACTCACGTACTGTATTAGCAGCTCTTGACAAAACAGGTAGATGTGCAGGGGGACCGCGAGGCCAGAATAAAATTATTTTTAAACAAGTGGGAACCATACATACTGCATCTACCGAGAGGCCTGAGGGAAAGACTCCTGAGTCCTTTCCAACATACAGTATTTATGCTTAATGAAAATCTCCATGGCCGTTGGTGCTTAACGGGTTCTGGAGCTGACATTTGACGGAACATGACAGACGCAACAGATGAACCACTGCTTGATTGACTAGACCCAAGGTTTGTGACAAAGACCATCCGTCGATGCATATACATATTTATATATCAAATGGTATTAACATTGTCTACCTTTACGACTGATAGTACGGCACCCAATTATTTACTTGATCGCAGAGCGCAAGCACTATAGTTCCATATGGGGGGTCTGAACAGGTACAATACTATATGCCTGTAGGAAGGATCTTACATCAGTGTTAATAAGCAACTTTGTTGTTGTGCAATCAGTACCTCCTAAATTGTTTCTCCCACCTCACTTCCCTCAATGCGCTCAGTTATACCCAGAGATACTATGTCTTTAAACCAATCAATACCAGCGATTATTACTTGTTTTTGATTTTGTGGTGTTTTGCTTTAATTGTTGTTTTGTTTATTTAAATGTTATAATAATGCAGGAGGCTTGGCTGCCCCACATGGTTCAAGAAAATACTTTTGGTCTCTAAGCAGACTCTATTACGTTGATGAGACAGTACTTTGTTGCCTACAACTTGCCTTATGATGTTTGATATTGTATAATTACAAAAAAAAAGAATTATAACTCATAATAGCAGCCCATAGTGTCCTGGTTCATCTTAACTTGTCTTAGATTAAACATATGATATTGGATAATTTCAGCTGCAAGTGTAAACAGGGAATAAGTAAGAAGCTCAATAATACTCTGTGAGGTTCCCTGCTGATAACTTGTCATAGTATTTATCAGCGGGTATGGTCAGAGTCTTCACGGACTTCAGGAAAAGAAAGTGTCACTTAAATGGCATTCTATATTAAGCTCACTGTTCTGTATTACCCCACTCCTATTCTATTATATGCTCTCCTGTATTTTTGCAGGTCATGAGGAAAGTGTTTCAGGGCATAAATCCCACTGCAAGAAGTTGAGATCTGAAAGTAGGGTTGATCATGTAGGAGCTTGTCAACATTTCCACTGATCTCGTAAAACCCCAAAGCAAGACAGTCAAATGCTCTCAGTTTAGCAACCAATAATGACGGGTTGAGTCCGGCAAAGCTAATACTTTGTTGAGTGATGAGAGTGCTCCGGCTTGTTCCATGTGGCTTCTCCTGTTCTGTGGGAGACTTAGAGAGATCATAGATAAAGTGGGTCACAGTAATATTTGGTTTGTTGCTGGTATAGATCTCTGGTGAGTCGGAATACACCCGTACTGCTATGCCTGGAGATTTTTCAAACTCGGTCGGGAGCGGCTCATCTAATTGCACTGACTGATATGAGTCTTTTTTATTCAACGGGGTCTGAATATTTACTTGTCCTTGCGGTTCCATACTCTTGAATTTGCATTTGTTTGCAACACCGCATGCTGCAGAAACGCTGGCCATAAGACGCTGAAAATGCAGGTCTAGTAAGTTCCCCATAGCTTTAACCAGATTGCTGTCATAGAGCTCCATTTCACAATTAAGCACTATTAGTGTTGGTTCCCCACTGTCTTTCAAAAATTATAGCGACAGTAAGTGATAGGTGAATTTTAGTAAACTACTATAAGTTATAGCACATCAAGTGCTGCGTAACGACAGGGCTGAAAACGCCCTGCCGGGGGGTATAATGTAGGCAGAGTTTTTGTGATGGCTCCAGGCGCCGATGCCAGCAGCAATTCTTGTGAAAAAAAGCACAGTAGATGCAGAATTCCAAGTACAAAACAGCTCTGAGAAAATATTAAACAGATCGATGCATTGACAGATGAATTTCTGTATTTTTCAAATAGAAGCTGCAGCAGCATACAGCTGTGCGTCAAATCATGGCCGCTGCCCGGAAGTTCCCCTGGCTGTGTAATTTATTGAATTTCGCAAACAATACACCTGCATTTATTACAGCTGGGGAACCTGCACAAAATCGAATACCATTTTAAAATAATTTCAATGTATTTTACATGTCACTGTTTTCGTTCTCTTGCTATCCTTTGTTTAAAAATATTTGCAGAGTGAATTGAAGAATAATGTAGAGTATCACCATTGCAAAACATTACAGAAAGGGAATGCTATTTAATAACTTTCAGCTAGATTACGAGTTTGGCGCTATGAGTGAAAGAGCATCGTTATGGTCCATAATGATGCTTTTTCCCTAACGCCGCTATTACAAGTCTTGTCAGAATAGGTGTACCACACACTTTTTTGTCCGTCACGCAACATCAGTACCGCACTTTAAGAAAAGTCCGTTTTCAATGGAACTTCCATAGTGCCGGTATTACGAGTTTTGCTGTGAGGCCAAAAAGTGAGCGGCACAGCCTAAAATGACAAGATCCGTACCGCTATCTAAAGTCAGTAGTTATGAGTTTTACGTTACAAAGCTGTAGCATAAAACTCATAACTAAACTGTCACAAAGTGCACTAACACCTATAAACTACCTATTAACCCCTAAACCGAGGCCCTCCCGCATCGCAAATACTATAATAAAATTATTAACCCCTAATCTGCCGCTCCATACATCGCTGCCATTTCAAAAATGTATTAACCCCTATTCCCTCGCTTCCCGACATCGTCGCCACTATAATAAACTTATTAACCCCTAAACCGCCGCCTTCCTGCATCGCAAACACTATTTAAATATTATTAACCCCTAAATAGAATGCGAGCTCAATCCTATTGGCTGATTGGATCAGCCAATAGGATGAAAGCTCAATCCTATTGGCTGATTACAACAGCCAATATGATTTTTTACCCTTTAATTCCTATTGGCTGATAGAATTCAATCATTCTTCGTTGACCATCGGAAGAAGAGGATGCTCTGCGCCGGATGTCTTGAAGATAGACCCGCTCTGCGCCGGATGAATGAAGATAGAAGATGCCGTCTGGATGAAGTCTTCTGCCCGCTTGGATGAAGACTTCTGCTGGCTTCGATGAGGACTTCTGCCCGCTTGAATGAAAACTTCTGCCACCATACAAATGCCCTTTTCAGGGCAATGGGGAGTTAAGGTTTATTTAGATAGGTTTTTATTTGGGGGGTTTGGTTGTGTGGGTGGTGGGTTTTACTGTTGGGGGGTTGTTTGTATTTTTTTTTACAGGTAAAAGAGCTGATTTCTTTGGGGCAATGCCCCGCAAAAGGCCCTTTTAAGGGCCATTGGCAGTTTAGTGTAGGCTAGGGTTTTTTTATTTCGGGGGGGCTTTTTTATTTTGATAGGGCTATTAGATTAGGATTAATTTGTTTTTATTTTTGATCATTTTGTTTTTTATTTTGTGTAATTAAGTGTTTATTTTTGTTTGTAATTTAGATAATTGTATTGTATTAATTTGATTTATTTTATTGTAATGTTAGGTTTTAGTGTAAGGTAGCTTAGGTTTTATTTTACAGGTAAGTTTGTATTTATTTTAGCTAGGTAGTTAGTAAATAGTTAATAACTATTTACTAACTAGTCTACCTAGTTAAAATAAATACAAACTTAGCTGTGAAATAAAAATAAAACCTAAGATAGCTACAATATAACTATTAGTTATATTGTAGCTAGCTTAGATTTTATTTTACAGGTAAGTATTTAGTTTTAAATAGGAATTATTTAGGTAATAATTGTAAGTTTTATTTAGATTTATTTTAATTATATTTAAGTTAGGGGGTGTTAGGGTTACATTAGGGATAGTGTTAGGTTTAGGGGTTAATACGTTTATTATAGCGGCGGTGTGGGCGGACGGCAGATTAGGGGTTAATAATATTTAAATAGTGTTTGCGATGCGGGAGGGTGGCGGTTTAGGGGTTAATAACTGTAATGTAAGTGGCAGCGATGTTAGGGGCAGCAGATTAGGGGTTAATAGTTTTATTTATGTGGCGGCGATGTTAAGGGCGGCAGATTAGTGGTTAATAGTTTTATGTAGGTGGCGGTGATGTCGGGGGCGGCAGATTAGGGGTGTTTAGACGTGGGGTTTATGATAGAGTGTTAGGTTTAAAGGTAACTTTTTCTTTCCCCATAGACATCAATGGAGCTGCGTTACAGAGATTTTGTTTCCGTGATCGCAGGTGTTAGGCTTTTTTTTTGCAGGCTCTCCCCATTGATGTTTATGGGGAAATCGTGCACGAGCACGTCAAAGCAGCACTTGTATTCGGGTGAGGTGTGGAGCTCAACGCAACCATATCGCCCGCACAAGCAGGGTTTTTTAAAACCTGTAATACCAGCGCTATGAAAGGTGAGCGGTGAAAATAACGAACAAGTAATTAGCGAGCAGCCATTTATTATTATTATTATTATTATACTTTATTTATAAAGTGCCAACATATTCCACAGCGTTGTCCATGGATACAATTCATTTAAATAAAACAATACAAGACTTGTAAGAGACAGGGCAAAATTTACAAACACATACAGGAGGTATTGAGGGCCCTATTCCAGTGGGAAGGTTGGGTAGGAGGTTGAGAAACAGGAGGTGAGGACTGCAAGATTGGGAAAGATGTTAATACAGAGTTAGATGAGGGAAATGTTTAGGTAAGTGAAATTAATTTATTATTGAGTTAGGTGGTAGGCTTCCCTGAACAGAAAAGTCTTCAGGGAACATTTAAAGGAAGACAGATTAGGGCAAAGCATGACAGCACGAGGGAGAGTGTTCCAGAGGGTAGGTGCTGCACAACAGAAGTCCTGCAGTCTAGCATGAGAGGAGGTGATAGTTGCGGATGCAAGGAGCGGGTCATTGTTGGATCTTAGTGGACGGGCTGGAGTATACTTGTGTATTAGACAGGATGTGTGGAGGGGGGAGCGGCGTTGGTGAGAGCTTTGTATGTAAGGGTGAGAATTTTGTATTTAATTCTGCTGTGAATGGGGAGCCAATGAAGGGACTCGCAGAGAGGTGCAGCAGATACAGATCGACGGGAAAGGTGGATCAGCCTGGCAGAGGCATTTAGGATGGATTGAAGGGGGGAGAGGCGGGAAAGAGCAAGGCCAGCGAGTAGGTTATTGCAGTAGTCAAGTCGGGAGATAACAAGGGAGTGGATTATTTGCTTTGTGGTGTCAGCGCTCAGAAAAGGGCGAATTTTGGAAATATTGCGTATATGGTTGCAGCAGGATGTAGAAAGCAATTGGATATGGGGGACGAAGGATAGATTTGAGTCAAGTGTGACTCTGAGGCAGTGGACTTAGGGTGATGGGGAAATGGTGATGCCGTCAACAGGGATAGAGAAATCAGAAGTCGGTGTAGAGCTTGAGGGGGGGATAAGAAGGAGCTCAGTCTTGGACATGTTAATCTTTAGGTGGTGAGAGGCCATCCAGGAAGAAATACCAGCTTAGCAGTCGCTGACATGAGAAAGGACAGAGGGAGAGAGAGCAAGGGTGGAGAGGTAGATCTGGGTGTCATCAGCATAGAGGTGATATTTGAAGCCATAACTGTTGATAAGTTTACCCAGCGAAGAAGTATAGATGGAGAAGAGTAGAGGACCCAGAACAGATCCTTGAGGTACTCCAACAGACAGAGGCATAACGCAAAACTCGTAATCTTGCTGCTTGTGTTGGTAACATTAGTCTTTGTGTATAAAAAACATTAAGTATGGTGGAAATAGATTTTTTTTAAATAAAAATAAGGGAGATAGCTATATAATGTTTTGATTAAAAATTGTATCTCTATATCTATTAGTGTGACAAGTTTGGTGCAAAAAAATAAAATAAATGTAGATATTGTCCGCTTGCTTTGTAATGGGGGACAAAGTTGTATCATAATCCATCAGTAGTAATGTATTTTTCATTTTTATCCCTATATCTACTAGTGCACCAAATGTGTAGCAATAATATTGTTTGATTTATGAAGGGTATACATATTTAATAAAGTTTCAAAATTACTTTTATTATGTAATATACGTCATTCTCTTGCAGCCTCGAACATAAACTTTCAGTGTTTTCCGACTCCCATTGAGTTCTATGGCATCTGCGACCTGAAGAGTGGCGGATTGAAAACCAGGTACGCTGAGTCGGAAAAGACGCGAGCGTAAATGTAGAATTTTTGATAACTTTGCTTTAAAAAGTGTTGAATAAGAGGGCGAATGAACACGATTCCGCTTCAATTCCACGGGTTTTAGAATCGCATCGATCTGCGTCGGATTTAGATTGCGGGATAGTATGTTATGTCACAAATTTTAACATTTGCCGATCTTGACGCTTTGATAACTATGGCGGATCAATCTCGTGACAATTACGACGCGGAATTCCAGAGTATTTTCATTTGACGCTTTGATAAATAGGCCTCTCTGCCTCTTTTCTTAGAGAATGCAGTAAGTTATGTCCCTGTGATGTTACCAGAATGATTTCACTCCAAGCTGTAGAGGTTCTGAGTATCAGACCCTTACTTGCATTTTCAAATACAGCTGCAAAGGTGAGTTATATTTATATGATTGCTAATTAGCAATATGTGTCAGCTATAAATGAGGTCTGGCAATTAGTACTTTGAAATATGAGATTTTAAAGCAACGTAAGGCAACTAAATGAGCTCAAGAGGTTAAATATTTGGTCACAAAAAATTATTTAGGGCCAGATTACGAGTGGAGCTTGTTGGGCTTAAAGTAAAGAGACTGCTTGAGTGCAGTCATGAATTACGCTAGAATGATTACTGCGACTTCAGAGCTCTGGTTAACTGTTTAGCAAAACTAAAAAGTTGTACAAAACACATCAAAAATACATTTAAAAAATACAGTTACACTCATAATAACACAATCTAATAAACATTATTAAGAAAACATTTTGCACAAAAAAAGTTATACAGGGGCCTATTTATGAAAGGCCTGCCGGACATTATCCGACATCGCTGAATGCGGAGAGCAATACGCTCTCTGCATTCAGCATTGCACCAACAGCTTTTGTGAACTGCTGGTGCAACGCCGCCCCCTGCAGATTTGCGGCCAATCGGCCACTAGCAGGGGGTGTCAATCAACCCGATCGTATTTGATCGGGTTGAATTGCGGCGATGTCTGTCCGCCTCCTCAGAGCAGACGGACAGGTTATGGAGCAGCGGTCTTTAGACCGCTGCTTCATAACTGGTGTTTCTGGTGAGCCTGAAGGCTCGCCAGAAACACGGGCCCTCAAAGGCTCAAATATATGAGATCTCAGATGAAAAAAAAAGGCAAATGGCTTTAACATAAAGATACATACATATACATGTCTAAAGCTGTATGTGTGTGTATATACTGTATAAATAAATGTGTATATATATATATATATATATATATATATACACCCTGTTCCAAATTATTATGCCAATGATATCTTTCTCATTTACCTAAATAATTGATGTAAACAACAGTCAGCATAATTCTCATGTTATCAACTATTAAGAGTACAATTCAAATTGTATTGAACAAACCTCCTAATGATAACAGTATTTTTTTTTTAAAAATAAAAACTTACAATGCACTGTTCCAAATTATTATGCACAGTAAGTTTCAAAACACTTTATAGGTTGTAAAGAACTGATCATTGTTATTTGTTGTGTTTGCAGCATATTTACTGAAATCAAAAGCTATTTCAATCAAACTTTGAACAACATTTTAACTTTTTAAACCTTTTAACAGATCATGTTACATTTTAACATAGGACCCCTTATTTAATAGCAGCTTCACAAGTCTTGCATCCATTGAACTTGTGAGTTTTTGGACAGTTTCTGCTTGAATTTGTTTGCAAGATGTCAGAATAGCCTCCCAGAGATGTAAACTGCCTCCCACCCTCATAGATCTTTTGCTTGAGGATGCTCCAAAGGTTCTCAATAGGATTGAGGTCAAGGGAGGATGGAGGCCACACCATGACTTTCTCTCATGTTATCCCCATAGCAGCCATTGATGCAGAGGTATTATTTGCAGCATGAGATGGTGCATTGTCATGCATGAAGATGATTTTATTACGGAAAGCATAGTTCTTCCTTCTGTACCAGGGAAGGAAGTGGTCAGTCAGGTACTCCACATACTTTGCAGAGGTCATCTTTACACCTTCGGCGACCCTAAAGGGGCCGACCAGATATCTTCCCATGATTCCGGCCCAAAACATAACTACACCACCGCCTTGCTGATGTAGCAGCCTTGTTGGAACAGGGTGGCCGTCCACCAACCATCCACTACTCCATCCATCTGGACCATCCAAGGTTGCACGGCACTCATCAGTGAACAGGACTGTTTGAAAATTAGCCTTCATGTATTTTTCTGTCCATTGCAGCTGTTTCTGCTTGTGAGCATTGGTTAGTGGTAGCGAATGAAAGGTTTATGCACAGTTGCAAGACTCTGGAGGACTCTACACCTTGATGTCCGTGGGACTCCAGAGGCACGAGCAGCTTCAAATATCTGTTTGCTGCTATGTAATGGTATTTTAGCAGCTGCTCTCTTGATCCGATGCATGGATCTGGCAGAAATCTTCTTCAATGTGCCTTTATCTGCATGAAGCCGTCTGTGCTCTGAATCAGCCACAAATCTCTTAATAGTGCGATGATCACGCTTAAGTTTTCGTGAAATATCTAATGTTTTCATACCTCGACCAAGGCATTGAACTATTTCACTCTTTTAGTCAGCAGAGAGATCCTTTTTCTTCCCCATATTGCTTGAAAATGGTGCTCTGCTTAATAATGTGGAACACCCTCCTTTAGTAGTTTTTCCTTTAATTGGGCTTACCTGGCAATCTAATTATCACAGGTGTCCGAGATTGTTTTCATTAATCAAAAGAGCCCTGAGACACAATGCCATCCAAAAAATATTTAATCTTTGTGACACTAAAATAGAATTTGCATAATAATTTGGAACAGGGTGTATATATATATATATATATATATATATACTGTATGTGTAGATGTGTGTGTGTATATATATATATATATATATATATACTGTATACATATATCTGTGTGTATGTTTATATATATATATATATATATATATATATATATATGTATATATATATGTGTGTGTGTGTATATATTAACAAATATATATCTGTGTGTGTGTGTGTATATTTATGTGTGTGTATGTATATATATATATATATATATATATATATATATATATATATATGAGTGTGTGTATGTATTTACAGACATATGTATTTATGTGTTTATAAGTGCATTGGGTCCCTTTGCAGTTAAAGGGACAGACTATACCAGAATTGTTATTGTTTAAAAAGATAGATAATCCCTTTATTACCCATTCCCTAGTTTTGCACAACCAACACAGTAATATAAATACACTTTTTACCTCTGTGATTACCTTGTATCTAATCCTCTGCAAACTGCCCCCTTATTTCAGTTCTTTTGACAGACATCCATTTTAGCCAATCAGACCTGGCTCACCTGAACTCCATGTGCGTGAGCACAGTGTTATTTATATGACACACATGAACTAACACCCTCTAGTGGTGAAAAACTGTCAAAATGCCATGAGAGAAGAGGTGGCCTTCAAGGGCTTAGAAATTAGCATACAAACCTCCTAGGTTTAGCTTTCAACTAGGAATACCAAGAGTACAAAGCAAAATTGGTGATAAAAGTATATTAGAGAATTGTTTAAAATTGCATTCTCTATCTGAATCATGAAAGTTTATTTTGGACTAGACTGTCCTTTTAAGTAGATGAAAATATGAAAAAAACACATGCAATATTCATATTTAATGATTTGTTTAACTATGTATTTATTGTAAATATTTCACATTCCATTGTTCTGCACATAGCAGAATGTTTTATTATAAATGGATATACCTATATATATATATATATATATATATATATATATGTATATATATATACCTATATATAATCATATATATACAGTATATATATGTATATATATATATACTGTATATATATATATATATATATATATATATATATATATAGAGAGAGAGAGAGAGAGAGAGAGAGAGAGAGAGAGAGAGAGAGAGAGAGAGAGAATTCAAATGCAGACCACACTCCAGACTAACTGTAGTTATGAGGCCCTGGGTGCTGCAGAAATATAAACAGCAAAAGAGGAGAGAGCACTCCACGGGACTTGTTATAAAGAACACACTTTTACTGTGAACGTTTTCGGACACAAAGTCCGTCCTCAGACATACAGGTGTATAAACTAAACTTTCCCTCCACCATAAGTAAACGGCGTAGACCACACTCTAACGGGTACAAGATTTGGAAAGCTGGTTTTTGGAATTAAATTCCTGTAATGAAGCATTGAAGTTTAAGATGCAATATGACCAATCCCAAATCGATTTTTTGGATGTACGACTGTACAAAAAGGATGGAAAAATAAATTCAACTCTGTTTAGAAAAGAAACAGATCGTAATGCTCTATTGCATTTCCCCAGCTGTCATCCTCCGGCACTTAAACAAGCACTCCTGAAATCACAACTACAAAGAGTATTAAGGAATAATACTGAAATTTCAAATTGGGATACTCAGTTGGTAGAGATGGAACGACGGTTCCAACAGCGAAGCTATCCAGCTAATCTTTTAAAAAAGCAAAAAAAGGAACTTTTAGAGTCCACCAACACTAAGAAAGAACCTAATCAGGACAATAGAATGACCTTTGTCACAACGTACACAGGCAACAAAAGAGGGCTTGGACAAGCACTACGGAAACATTGGGACATTCTATATACGGATACACTATTGCCACTACAGGGCATGTCACCACCTCGGATAGGATTTAAAAGAGCAAGGTCCTTACAGGACATTCTTGTAAAAACAGACCTTATACACTGCTATACCAAGTCCACTTAGTTAGGTATAAAGAAACCTGGGGTCTATCGATGTTTGGGCCTTACCACATGTGGCGGTTTGATCCCTGGGTCTTCATTCTCTCACCCTCATAACAGAAAAAATTTCAAGCACAAATTTCGGCTCACATGTACCATAGGGTGTTTCATTTTTCCAAAGATGTGATTTTCATATGACTTTGCTTACGCCCCGAGTCTCAGTGATGTAAAAGATATATATGCCAAATTTCAAGAAGATTGGATAATATTTAGGGGTTGCATACATTGATCACTTTTATCACAAACTAGTGAAATTTCTAACATTGAAGTGCTTTACACTAATGGTCTTCTCATGTATTTATTTCATCTTTTGCAGGTAATTGAACTTTAAAATTGGAACCAAAAGAGGAATTTGGCTGCTAGAAAAGGTGCCTAGTTGTGAGTTTTTAGGAGCTCGGCTCCCTTCAAAGGAACAAGTACTTTTAGTTTTTATTTACCATCACAAGGAAATGAAAGAAACACTTTCGGATGCTGCTAAATCTACCAGTACTAAACTACAGGAAGCGTGGAGGAAAGCAAATATCCCTGTTAAGACGGAGGAGAATATCCGTGCTGGTATAAAGAAGCTGTACAAAGAATACCAAAATCTGGGTAAAGAGAAATCGAGAAACACGGATAAAGCAAATGTGAAACGGCAGATTTGGAAAGGTGATCTCGTCAAGTTATTTGACATTTCCCAGCAAAATGTGATGGACATGAGTAGCGTATCACAAGAAGATAAAGAATTTCTTAGGTCACAAAGAGAAGATCGTATGAGTTCCTCAATGAGTGGAGTAGACAAGGTTTTCGCCTCGAAAATAAGAACTAAGTGTACAGAAGAAGAAAAAAAAGATTCATATAGGAATAAACATTACATTCAGGATCCCAGGGGCACTGCATCAAGCAAGGTGGATGGCAAAGGCAATATATGCACTTAAAATTGTCCTCTTCCCTAAAGAGTTGAATATTCCTTAACGACAATTGGAAGGAATGAAATGGGTTGAACATTTTGTCAGCCTCATATATGTTCGCTTTTGGCATGAGGCAATTGTAAGTCGATGGGCTCCAAAGAATGATCATATGCTACAGCTTCATATGCTACCCAGATTTAGACGTCAAAAAATGTGCTCTCACAGTTGCTAAGAGACACCTTTGGTATCTGTCAGAAACAAACGTAGGATTGGCTTTTTTGGATTACCGTATTACACAGGCTGTTAAGGAAAATATGACTAAAAATTTAGAAACCAAATCTGCAAAGAAAAAGGAAGTGAAACGATTAGAGGGTAAAAACATGGTTTTTGAAGGAAAAGACCTGAGCCATTTCGTTACTAGTAAAACAAAGACGTTCTTTGAATTGTTTGGAATCCACAACGTGACAGAATACTGCAGTGATTCTCTAAGAAGCCATGTGAACACTCTTAAGGTTGTCAATGATACCGCAGAAAGAGGAATTGCTCTGATAAAAAAGTATAACGAATCGGTCAGGGATGAACAACAAAAACAATTCTTGTTGAGGGTAGTCGAGTATGACAGAAAAGTCGTCACCAAGCGAACAAAACAAGGGATTGCATCGTTCAAAGTTGATTAATATAACACATGTTTTGCCTATCATATTACCTATTAATCTTAGTGTATAGTTTTAATAGTATTTTAAGTTTGTGATTTCTAGTTTTCTCAATAAAAGTAATTAACATTGAAAAATCGTATGTTTTGCCTACTTTTACAAAACAGATCAAAGTGTGCAACCTCTAAATATTATCCAATCTTCTTGAAATTTAGCATATATATCTTTTACATCACTGAGACTCGGGGCGTAAGCAAAGTCTGCAAAACTTTTACAGTTTATTTTTTTTGCCTTAGAAAATGAAACACCCTAATGTACCACCACCTACATTGTGTACTTATTGAATTGCACGTGTGGCCCCTACTATGTAAGGAAGACTTGTGACAACCTTCAGAAACGGATGGCCAATCACCGGACTGCCATCAGGGACGCGATTACCAAGGGAACATCAGAGCAATCAGTGGCACGTCACTTCCAACAATTAAAATATATTGAATCTAAAGTACACAGTCATCGACCATGTTCCCCCCTTGAATAGAGGGGGTAACCGGAACAAGATATTGTTACAGAAAGAAGCCCGTTGGACCTACAATTTGGAAACACTAATTGCAAAAGGACTGAACACTCACCTAGAATGGCAGGCTTTTTTGTAATAATTTTTCATAGTTTGCCTATATAACAATTTTTCAATCGAAGGACTTTCATCTAAAATGAGTGGTTTCTATAAGTCATTTTTTCATTTTTTAAGTTTTGTTCTCTCAAATTTTGGAAGCTGCAACTCCATTGTTGCGGGCAATACAAGAGGGTACTATGTAATATCCTTTATTATTATTACTATTATTTCTTCTAATCTTCAGAGTATTTTTGATATAGTACATTGAGAGCCACTTTTCAATTCTAATATAATATGATTTTTTGCAGATATGATAACTTTTTGAGGATAGGATGGTTATATAGTTTTTATTAGTTTATTGGAAAATTCTATACTTTTTTTTTACATAGTCCCCTGTAAGAAATGTATCCACTAACAGCTGCACAGGATATATGCTCCCCACTATTACTTAATTTGGGTTTGTCCCTACGTACATCGGCACTATTAGTTGCTATGACAACTATGGTTTAGTACTATTGAGGAGTGTTTACCGATTAGTGCATGCCGCTTTTGTTGTAGATTTGGCCCCTTATGTTTACCCACTATAGTATAATTGTATAGACCTATAATTGTATAAAGACCTTTAGTACCTTGTTCCCAAGATCGATGCTCTGTTTATTTGTTTATGTTTACATTGTTACTATGGCAACCACCCAATTCTGTATATGTACTGCAATGTCTTCCTGTGTTATCTGGTCATGTCATGCTTTGTCCTATGGCGATATACGTTTGTGGCTTGTCGTTATAGAATTCAAAGTATGTTTTATGATTTTGTATTTTAGATAGCTTGAGTCACGTTGCCTGGGGCGATTACGTCACGGTAGGGGCCGATCCACCCGGGAGAGCGTGGTTTTCGGCATAAGTTTACTTATGGTGGAGGGTAAGTTTAGTTTATACACCTGTATGTCTGAGGACGGACTTTGTGTTCTTTATAACAAGTCCCATGGAGTGCTCTCTCCTCTTTTGCTCTCTCTCATTCTCTCTCTCTCTCTCTCTCTCTCTATATATATATATATATATATATATATATATATATGCAGGCAGGCACTCTCTGGATTTTTTTAAATGTTTTTAATATTCACAAAAAATGTCATTTTTTTGTGCATATTAAAAGCACTTTAGAAATTCTAGAGAGTGCCTGCCTGCTTGGATATAATTATTACTTTGCCTGCAGCCTGGTTGATGCCACAGGAGGTGAAAGTGCACTTTTTAAGATGATCTATATATAGGTATAGATATATATTTTACAAAAAAAAATCAGATATTATCAGATATATATTTTTATGTCGGGTTAGTGCACATGAGAATATGCGATTGGGTTTGCGCAAGAGTTATGTTTTTACCATGTGAATACATGAACGCGCACACAATATTTTAAGTTCGGCTTTTTGTGCTGGTCGGTTTAGTGCATGAGTGAAAACAGTTTACTTGCAACTCATTATACGAGCTCCACCCAATGAGTGCAAAAAGCTTGCTTCTAGCGCAATTAATGCTCAAGCGGGAGTGTTAATTAGCACGCCACTTGTACTTTGGCCCTTAATGTATTAGGAGGAACAATCTGAAAAATAATGACAGCAGATGCCAAACACTGACAAACTGCACCATCAAAGAGGCATAGGCATCTATTTATCAACCCGTCAACTTACTTGCATTCGACGGCACCAACACGCTCGCCTAAGATCGCCTAACATCGCTGCCGCGGACCTGAATACGTTCTCCAAAGTTACCAAAAAAGCTGTCAAAAAGCGGCGCATCAAGTACGGGCGATGAATAGCGGACTGTTGTTAACTAACATTCATCAATCTCGCTGCTCTTCGGCTTTTTCACAGCTTTATTGGTACCCTGTCACTAAACATCCACACTATACTATACTGTTTTACCCACTATACCGCCGCTCCCAGAGCCCACGGCAACTCTAATAAATGTATTAACCCCTAAACCGCCACTCACGGACCCCGCCATAACTAAATAAAGTGTTTAACCCCTAAACCGCCACTCCCGGAGCCCACCGCCACCTACATTATACTTATTAACCCCTAATCTTCCACCCCCTACACCGCCGCCACCTACATTATATTTATTAACCCCTAATCTGCCCCCCCTACACCGCCGCCACCTTCATTATACTTATTAACCCCTAATCTGCCCCCCCTACACCGCCGCCACCTACATTATACTTATTAACCACTAATCTGCCGCCCCCTACACCGCCGCCACCTACATTATATTTATAAACCCCTAATCTGCCCCCCCTACACCGCCGCCACTATATTAAATTTATTAACCCCTAAACCTAAGTCTAACCCTAACACCCCCTAACTTAAATATAATTTAAATAAATCTAAATAAATATTCCTATCTTTAAATAAATTATTCCTATTTAAAACTAAATACCTATAAAATAAACCCTAAGCTAGCTACAATATAACTAATAGTTACATTGTAGCTAGCTTAGGGTTTATTTGTATTTTACAGGCAAGTTTGTATTTATTTTAACTAGATACAATAGTTCTTAAATAGTTATTAACTATTTAATAACTTCCTAGTTAAAATAAATACAAATATACCTGTAAAATAAAACCTAACCTAAGTTACAATTACACCTAACACTACACTATAATTAAATAAATTCCCTAAACTAAATACAATTAAATACAATTAAATAAAATTATCTAAAGTACAAAAAAACTCCACTAAATTACAGAAAATAATAAAAGGACCTTTTGCGGGGCATTGCCCCAAAGAAATCAGCTCTTTTACCTGTAAAAAAAATTACAACCCCCTCCAACATTAAAACCCACCACCCACACAACCAACCCTACTCTAAAACCCACCCAATCCCCCCTTAAAAAACCTAACACTAACCCCTTGAAGATCACCCTACCATGAGAAGTCTTCACCCAACTGGGCCGAAGTCCTCAACGAATCCGGCAGAAGTGGTCCTCCAGGCGGGCAGAATCTTCTATCTTCATCCATCTGGCGCGGAGCGGCTCCATCTTCTAGACATCCAACGCGGAGCATCCTCTTCATCCGACGTCTTATTGAACAATGACGGTTCCTTTAAGTGACGTCATCCAAGATGGCATCCCTTCAATTCCGATTGGCTGATAGAATTCTATCAGTCAATTGGAATTAAGGTAGGAAAAATCCTATTGGCTGATGCAATCAGCCAATAGGATTGAAGTTCAATCCTATTGGCTGAGGATTGAGCTCGCATTCTATTGGCTGTTCCAATCAGCCAATAGAATGCAAGCTCAATTCTATTGGCTGATTGGATCAGCCAATAGGATTGACGACGTCATTGTTCAAGAGGACGTCGTCAGAAGAGGATGCTCCGCGTTGGATGTCTAGAAGATGGAGCCGCTCCGTGCCGGATGGATGAAGATAGAAGATGCTGTCTGGATGAAGACTTCTGCCTGTCTGGAGGACCACTTCTGCCCGTCTGGAGGACCACTTCTGCCGGATTCGTTGAGGACTTTGGCCCGGTTGGGTGAAGACTTCTCATGGTAGGGTGATCTTCAAGGGGTTAGTGTTAGGTTTTTTAAGGGGGGATTGGGTGGGTTTTAGAGTAGGGTTGGTTGTGTGGGTGGTGGGTTTTAATGTTAGGGGGGGGTTGTAATTTTTTTTACAGGTAAAAGAGTTGATTACTTTGGGGCAATGCCCCGCAAAAGGCCCTTTTAAGGGCTATTTGTAATTTAGTGTAGGGTAGGGCTTTTTTATTTTGGTGGGGGCTTTTTTATTTTGTTAGGGGGATTAGATTAGGTGTAATTAGTTTAAAAATCTTGTAATTTGTTTATTATTTTCTGTAATTTAGTGGGGGGGTTTGTACTTTAGATAATTTTATTTAATTGTATTAAGTTTAGGGAATATATTTAATTATAGTGTAGTGTTAGGTGTAATTGTAACTTAGGTTAGGATTTATTTTACAGGTATATTTGTATTTATTTTAACTAGGAAGTTATTAAATAGTTAATAACTATTTAATAACTATTGTACCTAGTTAAAATAAATACAAACTTGCCTGTAAAATAAAAATAAATCCTAAGCTAGCTACAATGTAACTATTAGTTATATTGTAGCTAGTTTAGGGTTTATTTTATAGGTATTTAGTTTTAAATAGGAATAATTTATTTAATGATAGGAATATTTATTTAGATTTATTTAAATTATATTTAAGTTAGGGGGTGTTAGGATTAGGGTTAGACTTAGGTTTAGGGGTTAATAAATTTAATATAGTGGCGGCGGTGTAGGGGGGGCAGATTAGGGGTTAATAAATATAATGTAGGTGGCGGCGGTGTAGGGGGGGCAGATTAGGGGTTAATAAGTATAATGTAGGTGGCGGCGGTGTAAGGGGGGCAGATTAGGGGTTAATAACTTTATGTAGGTGGCAGCGGTGTCGGGGCAGCAGATTAGGGGTTAATAAGTATAATGTAGGTTGCGGTGGTGTAGGGGGGGGCAGATTAGGGGTTAATAACATAATGTAGTTGGCGGCGGTGTAGGGGGGGCAGATTAGGGGTTAATATCATAATGTAGGTGGCGGCGGTGTAGGGGCGGCAGATTAGGGGTTAATAAGTATAATGAAGGTGGCGGTGGTGTAGGGGGCGGCAGATTAGGGGTGTTTACACTCGGGGTACATGTTAGGGTGTTAGGTGTAAACATTACCATAGGAATCAATGGGATATCGGGCAGCAGCGAACATAAGCTTTCGCTGCTTTCAGACTCCCATTGATTCGTATGGCATCCAATGCCTCCAGGGCTTGATAAATAGATGTCATTGTGTTTACAAGTAAAGGCAACCTACAAAGACACATCACAGGACAGATAAGGGACAGTGTACACACATGAATAAAAAATGTATTAAAGCGATAGAGAAAATAAATTATCATATTAACTTACAAAATAACAATTATAGGCCTAGATTACGAGTTGTGCGTTAGGGTTAAAAAGCAGCGTTGGCCAGTCCCAACGCTGCTTTTTAACGCCCGCTGGTATTACGAGTCTTGCAGGTACAGGTGTACCGCTCACTTTTTTAGCCAGACTCGGAAAAACCGCAAATCCACTTACGTCAATTGCGTATCCTATTTTTTCAATGGGACTTGCATAGCGCCGGTATTACGAGTCTGACCAAAAGTGAGCGGTACACCCTCTCCTGTCAAGCCTGGTACCGCATTTAAAAGTCAGTAGTTAAGAGTTTTACACTACAAAGCCGTAGCAGAAAACTCTTAACTAAAGTGCTAAAAAGTACACTAACACCCATAAACTACCTATTAACCCCTAAACCGAGGCCCCCCCCACATCGCAAACACTAAAATATATATTTTAACCCCTAATCTGCCGAACCGGACATCGCCGCCACTATAATAAATATATTAACCCCTAAACCGCCGCACTCCCGCATCGCAAACACTAGTTAAATATTATTAACACCTAATCTGCCGTCCCTAACATCGCCGCCACCTACCTACATTTATTAACCCCTAATCTGCCGCCCCCAACATCACCCCCACTATATTAAATGTATTAACCGCTAAACCTAAGTCTAACCCTAACCCCCCTAACTTAAATATAATTACAATAAATCTAAATAAAATTACTACAATTAACTAAATAATTCCTATTTAAAACTAAATACTTACCTATAAAATAAACCCTAAGCTAGCTACAATATAACTAATAGTTACATTGTAGCTAGCTTAGGGTTTATTTTTATTTTACAGGCAACTTTGTATTTATTTTAACTAAGTAGAATAGTTATTAAATAGTTAAAATCCAGTTTAATTTAGGGAATTAATTTAATTGTAGTATAGTGATAGGTGTAATTGTAACTTAGGTTAGGTTTTATTTTACAGGTATATTTGTCTTTATTTTAACTAGGTAGTTATTAAATAGTTAACAACTATTTAATAACTATTCTACCTAGTTAAAATAAATACAAACTTGCCTGTAAAATAAAAATAAACCCTAAGCTAGCTACAATGTAACTATTAGTTATATTGTAGCTAGCTTAGGGTTTATTTTACAGGTAAGTATTTAGTTTAAAATAGGAATTATTTAGTTAATGATAGTAATTTTATTTAGATTTATTTAAATTATATTTAAGTTAGGGGGGGGTTAGGGTTAGGGTTAGACTTAGGTTTAGGGGTTAATATGTTTATTATAGTGGCGGCGACGTTAGGGGCAGCAGATTAGGGGTTAATAAGTGTAGTTAGGTTGCGGAGACATTGGGGGCGGCAGATTAGGGGTTAATAAATATAATGTAGGTGTTCAGATGTAGTTTAAGATCAAGAATACTTCTATTGTTTGAGAATTTATGCAAATCATTCTGTGTGGGATTCCCGAAAGAGCGTGCATATGAGAGCATGTATGCACAATAAAGCGAGTAGCAATTCATCACAAGGGACAGCGTTCCTGAGAAATAAGTAAATAAGCATTAGAATCCTGTGCATTTATAATCTGCTGGCTGAATATTCCCTGCAGATACAGGTTAGATTAGCACTTCCCAAATCTCTGAAGCTTACGTCATTGGGGATTTCCAATCAGCAGCCAGCTGCAATATATACAATTGTTACAGAGCTTAGTGTTGTCGTATTGCTGTTTGTTCCTGATCTTTTGGCGTTTGGGCCCTTCGGCTTTGACTCTGCACCCTGACCAGCCTGCCCTCAGTTGTTGCGTTATCCCTTTTGATAACGTATATTTGGACTGTTTTTCCGTGCCATTGGGTTCTGTCCAGTAACAGGGAAAAATGTGATTCTTACACTCTGTGAACAGTATAAAAAAAACTGTACATCCTGATATTCACCAAGCTTATGAAAATTAACAATCAAAAACTTCATGGCCAAAGCACAAAGATGCAAAACCCAACTTAAAAAGCATAGAAACCTGAAACAGTAATGTAATCTAAAGAGTCTTCTTTTACTCTATTTGGACAGGTTTATGATTTAAGAAAGCCAATAGGAAAGCCAAAAGGTTACCTTCAACCCACAATGCCTGTTGAATACAGTTAAAGATGGTGGGAGATTTGTAATATTATGGGCAGCCATCTGCATGGTCATAGAAAGAACAAAGGACATTTTACAGGACCAGGTACATCCTATGCTGCAAATGCATCCCACATTCCAGAATGATAATGAACAATACACACTAAATAAACACATTACAATGGCTATCTTAACACCAGAATGCAGTCCATGACGTCCTCAATCCAAAAGCCTATACTTCATTATACCTTCTCTCAATTGGAGGATTTCCTTTACTGAAGAATATTGCATATACCACTGCAGACAGTTTGTGCACAGTTCAGGACATGTAAGATAACATTCCAAGATGGATTGTAGGTGTCCTGAAGTTAAAGGGTGGCAATATTGCGTATTATATTCTTGATACTAATATTGTTTGTTGTTTCTGTTACTTTGTCCACAGCCTGTAGATAGATAGGGAGGTGGAAAATGTGTAAGGCAACATGATAAAAATAAAACACTTACAAATGAGTACTTCTACGTCAGAGTAAAATATATATAAGTATGATAGTATAATAAAAAATAATAAAAAAAAGTGATGCAGCGGGGGGCGGAGTTAACTGCCGATCTGAATGGCAGCACAGTGAAGGAGCTCCGCTTCAAAAGAAATATTTATTCGTTGAAAACGGTGTTGAAAGCTATAAAAAGCACAATTTGTTATAGTGCACCTGAGCTCTTGGATCTAACACCTACCACCCAGTAGCCTGGTGCCCGGGTCGTGGAGTGAGTGGAGGTGGCTGCCCCGACTGGTGTTTGTCTACACAGGAATAAAATGATGGTAGGCTAACACAAAAAAAATGTGTTAAGGCTGGGGCCCATGGGGAGCTCCTGAGCAACTCTACAGCAATATTAGTGCTTCAACCTTTTAGTCTCACCCCTTACATTATCTACCTGGAACACTCATCACTCACCACGCTGTCGCATTACAAGCATAACCTGGGTGGGAGAATGGCGCAGGCCCCGAGGAGAAAACCCAAGGTTCTTACAGGCCCGAAAAGAACAGTGAAGGAACACTTCCAGCAGCCCCAGAGAGGTCTGGAGCAAGGTTCAGAAGAGGATCTCTCCGATTCAACCTGCCTTTCAGATCCAAGTCATGAACGAGACTTCAACGCTGCTTCCTTACCGGCCAGCCTGGCTGATATAGCAGGAGCTAACAACAATATGATGGAACAGATAAAAAAAACATGCTA
This sequence comes from Bombina bombina, assembly GCF_027579735.1. NCBI lineage: Eukaryota > Metazoa > Chordata > Amphibia > Anura > Bombinatoridae > Bombina > Bombina bombina. The sequence continues at coordinate 306,884,243 of NC_069499.1, read as the reverse complement.
GCGTCTCACCACAAATCCATCTGTAAAAGGTTCGACAAGTCATGCTCAGAACTGAGGAGAGATATCGCTTCAATTGGAGAGCGCACTGACTCCTTAGAGCGCAAGCAAGAAAACCTCTCTGTGGATCATGCAAATCTGATATCATATTCAGAAAGCCTCTCATCGTTGGAATCTAACCCTACCTACAGGAGGTGTTCACAGCTGCCCTTAGTCCCCTACAGGACCCCAAATCCCTCATTGACAGGGCCCATAGACCGAGAGCTCTTTCTGATGATAACCCAAGGGACGTAGTGGTGAGACTGCATTACTTTACCTTTCGGGAGAAATTCAAAGACCACTGCAGGGGAGTTGAGGGTGGAAGCCCCGCCTTGGAAACAACTTCCCCCCAGGGAGAAGAATAGAGGCTCCTCGCAGTTTCCCACCTCAAACACCCTACCCAGTGCTCAGGAAGTTGAATGAGGTTTGAAGACGGATTCTCCGGAACTTGCTTTGCTTCACCCTCATAGGGACTGTTCACTCAAACTTGTGGGACTGCGATCACGACTCTTGGCCTCTCTGATCTTGGCTACACATCTCTGTATCATTTTTGAATGGTTGCTTAGCTAAGATAACAATGCTAGAATAGTTAATAATGTTTTGGGGATCTGGGAACTTGCACCTGTTTTCTCTCCCCAGACACGCAGCTCCGGTGCACTGATGGATCTTCCAGTGAACGGTCTAACTCTGGTCCCGGTTTCAAGGAAGTAAGAGGAGAGGAATGCTAAACCCAGCACCCCTCTAGAGCATTATGTTAGAAAATGTTTTGGTTGCATGGTTACAAGGGTTGATACTGGTATAGGGGGGTGGGAGGGGGACACTCCGGCTCTTTACCCACTCTCCATCCCATAGTTAATAAGGTTACAGATACTGGTTGACTGGTTAACACTATGTCAGAATATGTTTCAGTTACTTTACAAAAAGTGTTGACATTATTATAGGGACACGGAGGGGGACACCCTGGCTTTTCACCCACTATCCCTCCCACAGTTTACATGGTTTTAGCAGTTTTGCAGATGTCGGCTAATTGGTTTGTCCCTCCCCAGTTTAGCGGGCCCTATTTTAGGGTCCTGTCTTGGAGATTACCAAGTCCTATACCCAGACCAATCGCCACTCCCCCTTCAGGCCTTACCTTAGATAGCCCGAAGACCTCTGTATAGAGAGGACCTATTTATCAGGTAGTACCCCCTCCTTAGACCCACCCACCAAACATCAGCTGACACATAACAGGTTTCCCCGAGGTCTGCTCATGGATAAGCTTATTTCTAGTGGAATGACCTTGTGCCTTGGGGCCACTTACTTAACCCCCGTAGCGACTGATAATTAAACAATGTCCAATATCCTAACCCAGCTAGACAGATATCTCAGTGAGGCGGTGGATTTCCCTGGGGGGGGGTGAATGGAAGACCCAAACCTATTGGACACGCTGGACACGCTGACTACGAGCTCTACCCGTTCTGGTAACTTAAGGCTGTATTATCTAGGTATATTAATGATATCACAGGTTTACTTGTATTCTCTAATGTATTAAGATTTGTTTGTATTTTAAGTTATGCACTTGCAAAAAAATTGTAGTTTTTAAGACAAATATTGAAAGCTGTAATAATTGTCAATTACCAAGGTCCATTCCAATGCTTAGGCTCACCCCTTTGGGCCCATATGGCCTATTGTTTGCAGAAATTCACTCTACCTAACACTTTTCTTGTTATTATTATTATTATTATTATTATCAGGTATTTGTAAAACGCCAACAGATTCCGCAGCGCTGTAAACATAGTCGGTATATGGGATAGCTTTTGTAGGGATCAAGTGGGTAGAGGGCCCTGCCGAGAGTTTCACTGTTGTATGAAGGTGATCTGCAAACAGCTGGGCTCATAGGCTTACATTCTAAGGGGCTCAGAAAAATGTTGCACTCACAGCGCTTAAAAGGACCTATGGCTCCTATCTAAGGTGGGCCCCCACTACCCACAAAGGAGATACTGCTGTAAGAAAGGTATAGAGAGGAGCGCCAGTGAAGTCAAGGTCTGGTTTGTGTGTATGAGAATTGTTTTCACACTAAAATAAAATAAAATAAATGCAACCCTTTGTGAAGGCTGAGTACCTATGGTAGGCCACAGAGGCTAATATGATAGTAAGACAATTGTAGATAGATATAAAGGATACGATACAATTTATTACAAACACATATTAAATCTATAGACATGGATCCATGGTACATAAAAATGTTTAAAAACAATTTAAAATAGTTATCCGTAAAATTCAAAGGGGGATATATCCCTCCAAGGACAAAATGTCCCCAAGATGATATACAAAGATTGGTAGAAGTTGTTGGGCTAGGCTACCCTCAGCTTCATATGGTAATACAAACATTAGTTAAACGAATTGGTGGGATAGTGTCCACCAATATTGAAAAATACAATCTTAGGTAAATAAAAATGCAGCTGAGTAACGATAAATCATATGTGAATAGAGACACAATGAGGAAAAAGTGATCAAAAAGTGTGATCAAAAAATAGACTAGTGTGTACACAATCTAGTGTAAAAAACGAGATCTCATAAATAATAACACAAAAACGAGGTGTTGCAAATCACATAGCAAATGATGTGTGGTGGAAAAAATATATAAATCTATCAGAAGGAAACAAAATAGTGAATATCTGAATGATGTAAAAAATTAGAGTGAGTGGATAATTATAAAAACGTGAACAGTATATTACAAAGTGTTGCAAATATAAAATATAAGATACAGCGTGTAATCACATCAATGTCCATAAAAAATCAGATGGTAATGACGTTATGGCGATCCTGATAGAAAAGTGTATCCAAAAGTTATACTGAAGGTAAGTTATTCCAATAAACGTTCCTTATCCTCCAAAGAATCCTAATACTCCAGTTAAAAATAGTGAAAAACAGTTCCAAAACCTCCGTATCAAGGCAAAAATTAAAAACAAAAATAACAATATAAAAGCTGGGAAATCCTCAAAACCTAAGGATAGAGGAAAAAATATATAGTATAATACTGTTAAAGTGTAGATAAATCACGAAATATAGCTCACCATATAGTTGTCAACGCGTTTCGGCCCACAGCTTGGGTTTTTCTCAAGACTAATTAGTCTTGAGAAAGGCCCAAGCTGTGGGCCGAAACGCGTTGACAACTATATGGTGAGCTATATTTCGTGATTTATCTACACTTTAACAGTATTATACTATATATTTTTTCCTCTATCCTTAGGTTTTGAGGATTTCCCAGCTTTTATATTGTTATTTTTGTTTTTAATTTTTGCCTTGATACGGAGGTTTTGGAACTGTTTTTCACTATTTTTAACTGGAGTATTAGGATTCTTTGGAGGATAAGGAACGTTTATTGGAATAACTTACCTTCAGTATAACTTTTGGATACACTTTTCTATCAGGATCGCCATAACGTCATTACCATCTGATTTTTTATGGACATTGATGTGATTACACGCTGTATCTTATATTTTATATTTGTAACACTTTGTAATATACTGTTCACGTTTTTATAATTTTCCACTCACTCTAATTTTTTACATCATTCAGATATTCACTATTTTGTTTAATTCTGATAGATTTATATTTTTTTTCCACTACACATCATTTGCTATGTGATTTGCAACACCTCGTTTTTGTGTTATTATTTATGAGATCTCGTTTTTTACACTAGATTGTGTACACACTAGTCTATTTTTTGATCACACTTTTTGATCACTTTTTCCTCATTGTGTCTCTATTCACATATAATTTATTGTTACTCAGCTGCATTTTTATTTACCTAAGATTGTATTTTTCAATATTGGTGGACACTATCCCACCAATTCATTTAACTAGTGTTTGTATTACCATATGAAGCTGAGGGTAGTCTAGCCCAACAACTTCTACCATCTTTGTATATGATCTTGGGGACATTTTGTCCTTGGAGGGATATATCCCCCTTTGAATTTTACGGATAACTATTTTAAATTGTTTTTATACATTTTTATGTACCATGGATCCATGTCTATAGATTTAATTTGTGTTTGTAATAAATTGTATCGTATCCTTTATATCTATCTACAATTGTCTTACTGTCATATTAGCCTCTGTGGCCTACCATAGGTACTCAGCCTTCACAAAGGGTTGCATTTATTTTATTTTAGTGTGAAAACAATTCTCACACACACACACCAGACCTTGACTTCACTGGCGCTCCTCTCTATACCTTTCTTATTACATTCTAAGGGGTTCAAGGGGAAAGCAATGGAGTTAGGAAAGTTAAGTGTTGCTTGTATGCATCCCTGAATAGTAGAGTTTTTAGGGAGCGCTTGAAGCTGTTAAAACTAGGGGAGAGTCTTGTGGAGCGAGGCAGGGAGTTCCATAAGATGGGGGCCAGTCTGGAGAAGTTCTGTAAACGGGAATGTGAAAAAGTAACACGAGAGGAGGAGAGGAGGAGATCCTGAGCTGATCGAAGGGGACGGGAGGGAGAGTATCTGGAGACAAGTTCTGAAATGTAGGGGGGAGCAGTGCAGTTGAGAGCTTTGTATGTCAGAGTGAGGATTTTGTGTTTAATCCTAGAGGCAAGAGGAAGCCAGTGAAGGTATTGGCAGAGAGGTGCAGCAGATGAAGAGCGACGAGTAAGGAAGATGAGCCTGGCAGAGGCATTCATAATGGAGCTATGCAGCAGCTAAGTAGACCAGAGAGGACGGAGTTGCAGTAGTCGAGGCGGGAAAGGATGAGGGAGTGGATTAAAATCTTAGTTGTATCTTGTGTAAGGAAATGTCTAATTTTAGAGATGTTTTGAAGGTGGAAGTGGCAGGCTTTAGCCAAGGACTGAATGTAAGGAGTGAAGGAAAGATCTGAGTCAAGTGTGACCCCAAGACATCGGGCATGCGGGTTAGGGGTAATGATGGAATTATCAACAGTTATAGAAATTTTGGGGATGGAGACATTGGAAGAAGGGGGAAAAATAAGGAGTTCAGTTTTGGAGAGATTTAGCTTAAGGTAGTGAGAGGACATCCAAGATGAGATATGAGAAAGACAGTTAGTGACACGGGTTAGTAAGGAAGGAGGTAGGTCTGGGGCAGAGAGGTAGATTTGGGTGTCATCGGCATACAAATGATATTGAAACCCATGGGACTTTATTAAGGAACCTAATGATGACGTGTAGAGTGAAAAGAGAAGGGGACCGAGGCTTGAGGTACCCCAACAGAAAGTGGTAATGGGGCAGAGGATGCTCTGGAGAAGACTACACTAAATGTACAGTTAGTCAGATAGGAAGAGAACCATGAGAGAGCTGTGTCGCAGATGCCGAAGGATTGGAGGGTTTGGAGCAGAAGAGGGTGGTCAACAGTGTCAAAGGCTGCAGACAGGTCAAGGAGGATAAGCGAAAAGCAGTGGCCTTTGGATTGTGCTGTAAGTAGGTTGTTGGTAACCTTGACAATTGCTGACTCTGTAGAGTGATGGGGACGAAATCCAGATTGCAGTGGGTCAAGAAGAGAGTTTAGTGTAAGGAAATGGGATAGACGTGCGTATACTAGCTTTTCAAGGAGCTTTGAGGCAAGAGGGAGTAGGGAAATAGGGCAGTAGTTGGATGGGGAGGTTGGATCAAAGAAAGGTTTTTTGAGGATAGGTGTGACCAGTGCGTGTTTTAGAGATGAGGGAAATATACCAGTGCTGAGGGAGAGGTTGAAAATGTGTGTGAGTATGGGGGTGAGGGTAGAAGAGAGGGAGGGGAGTAGCCGTTAGGGGATGGGGTCGAGGGGAGAGGTAGTGAGGTGGGAGGACAGTATAAGGGCAGAAACTTCAACCTCGTTAACAGGGGCAAAAGAGCTGCATTTTTGGATATTTGGGTTTTGGATGATTATGAGCTTTTGAGGGGGTGGGAGATTGGTAGTATGTTGAGAGCTGATTTCACTTCTGATGGAGTCAATTTTATTATTGAAGTTGCTTGCAAAATCTTGAGCTGAGAGAGAGGTTATATTAAGAGGTGGGGGTGGGTGGAGAAGAGTATTGAGCTTGGAGATCAGACGTTTTGGGTTAGAGGAAAGAGTAGAGATGAGATTAGAGATGTATTGTTGCTTATAAAGATTAAGGGCAGAGGGGGCGGAGCTTGGCCGCATAGACTAATGGCCGCACATTAGAGAAGCTTCTGGGCCTAATTTCCCTGTCGGGGCATCTAAAGCAGAACATGTGGTGGGGGAACTGGCCAAATTGTAGATAACGATCGGGCGAATCTGGAGAAGCTAGCACATTTCATTTAAGAGACCCTCGGGAGCAGAGCGCTACCCTTTAAATAAGCGGGCGCACAGAGGTCTAACAGCGCAGCGAGAAGGAGACGGAGGACCGGAAGCCACCAATGCAGCACAGCTTCTAAGTGACGGCAACGGCTCTGAGAGAACTGTGCAAGCGGAGCGTTGTGAAAGCCAGCTGGAACATAGAAAGGGCAAAAGGTAACAGTGACTGAGCCCAATAACTGACCTGTGCTATATGAGAGCCGGATAGGGTGACCGAGGGTTCTCCATACAAGTAGCTAAAAACAACGCAACTCCCCCATCGCATGTGGTAATAATATTACACGTGGGGCTAAACTAACAAAGATCTTAGCTACACTGCACAAACGATAAAACAAAAACAGGGAAAGTCTGCATACAGAAAAAAAAAAATAGGACACTTGTGCAAAAGACGTTAAAATACTACCACATATATAACCTTTATTTGGGGCCAAATAGACAAAGACTCAAGTCACTCTGCAATCAATAATATAGTAAAATAGGGAACATCATACACTTACTCCCCTAAAATAAAACAAAAAGGGGTTCAGATAAATAAAAATAAACAAAAGTAAATAGATAGCTTCAATTGGAGAGCGCACTGACTCCTTAGAGCGCAAGCAAGAAAACCTTTCTGTGGATCATGCAAATCTGATATCATATTCAGAAAGCCTCTCATCGTTGGAATCTAACCCTACCTACAGGAGGTGTTCACAGCTGCCCTTAGTCCCCTACAGGACCCCAAATCCCTCATTGACAGGGCCCATAGACCGAGAGCTCTTTCTGATGATAACCCAAGGGACGTAGTGGTGAGACTGCATTACTTTACCTTTCGGGAGAAATTCAAAGACCACTGCAGGGGAGTTGAGGGTGGAAGCCCCGCCTTGGAAACAACTTCCCCCCAAGGAGAAGAATAGAGGCTCCTCGCAGGTTCCCACCTCAAACACCCTACCCAGTGCTCAGGAAGTTGAATGAGGTTTGAAGACGGATTCTCCGGAACTTGCTTTGCTTCACCCTCATAGGGACTGTTCACTCAAACTTGTGGGACTGCGATCACGACTCTTGGCCTCTCTGATCTTGGCTACACATCTCTGTATCCTTTTTGAATGGTTGCTTAGCTAAGATAACAATGCTAGAATAGTTAATAATGTTTTGGGGATCTGGGAACTTGCACCTGTTTTCTCTCCCCAGACACGCAGCTCCGGTGCACTGATGGATCTTCCAGTGAACGGTCTAACTCTGGTCCCGGTTTCAAGGAAGTAAGAGGAGAGGAATGCTAAACCCAGCACCCCTCTAGAGCATTATGTTAGAAAATGTTTTGGTTGCATGGTTACAAGGGTTGATACTGGTATAGGGGGGTGGGAGGGGGGACACTCCGGCTCTTTACCCACTCTCCATCCCATAGTTAATAAGGTTACAGATACTGGTTGACTGGTTAACACTATGTCAGAATATGTTTCAGTTACTTTACAAAAAGTGTTGACATTATTATAGGGACACGGAGGGGGACACCCTGGCTTTTCACCCACTATCCCTCCCACAGTTTACATGGTTTTAGCAGTTTCGCAGATGTCGGCTAATTGGTTTGTCCCTCCCCAGTTTAGCGGGCCCTATTTTAGGGTCCTGTCTTGGAGATTACCAAGTCCTATACCCAGACCAATCGCCACTCCCCCTTCAGGCCTTACCTTAGATAGCCCGAAGACCTCTGTATAGAGAGGACCTATTTATCAGGTAGTACCCCCCTCCTTAGACCCACCCACCAAACATCAGCTGACACATAACAGGTTTCCCCGAGGTCTGCTCATGGATAAGCTTATTTCTAGTGGAATGACCTTGTGCCTTGGGGCCACTTACTTAACCCCCGTAGCGACTGATAATTAAACAATGTCCAATATCCTAACCCAGCTAGACAGATATCTCAGTGAGGCGGTGGATTTCCCTGGGGGGGGGTGAATGGAAGACCCAAACCTATTGGACACGCTGGACACGCTGACTACGAGCTCTACCCGTTCTGGTAACTTAAGGCTGTATTATCTAGGTATATTAATGATATCACAGGTTTACTTGTATTCTCTAATGTATTAAGATTTGTTTGTATTTTAAGACAAATATTGAAAGCTGTAATAATTGTCAATTACCAAGGTCCATTCCAATGCTTAGGCTCACCCCTTTGGGCCCATATGGCCTATTGTTTGCAGAAATTCACTCTACCTAACACTTTTCTTGTTATTATTATTATTATCAGGTATTTGTAGAACGCCAACAGATTCCGCAGCGCTGTAAACATAGTCGGTATACGGGATAGCTTTTGTAGGGATCAAGTGGGTAGAGGGCCCTGCCGAGAGTTTCACTGTTGTATGAAGGTGATCTGCAAACAGCTGGGCTCATAGGCTTACATTCTAAGGGGTTCAAGGGGAAAGCAATGGAGTTAGGAAAGGTAAGTGTTGCTTGTATGCATCCCTGAATAGTAGAGTTTTTAGGGAGCGCTTGAAGCTGTTAAAACTAGGGGAGAGTCTTGTGGAGCGAGGCAGGGAGTTCCATAAGATGGGGGCCAGTCTGGAGAAGTTCTGTAAACGGGAATGTGAAAAAGTAACAAGAGAGGAGGAGAGGAGGAGATCCTGAGCTGATCGAAGGGGATGGGAGGGAGAGTATCTGGAGACAAGTTCTGAAATGTAGGGGGGAGCAGTGCAGTTGAGAGCTTTGTATGTCAGAGTGAGGATTTTGTGTTTAATCCTAGAGGCAAGAGGAAGCCAGTGAAGGTATTGGCAGAGAGGTGCAGCAGATGAAGAGCGACGAGTAAGGAAGATGAGCCTGGCAGAGGCATTCATAATGGAGCTATGCGGCAGCTAAGTAGACCAGAGAGGACGGAGTTGCAGTAGTCGAGGCGGGAAAGGATGAGGGAGTGGATTAAAATCTTAGTTGTATCTTGTGTAAGGAAATGTCTAATTTTAGAGATGTTTTTAAGGTAAAAGTGGCAGGCTTTAGCCAAGGACTGAATGTAAGGAGTGAAGGAAAGATCTGAGTCAAGTGTGACCCCAAGACATCGGGCATGCGGGTTAGGGGTAATGATGGAATTATCAACAGTTATAGAAATTTTGGGGATGGAGACATTGGAAGAAGGGAGAAAAATAAGGAGTTCAGTTTTGGAGAGATTTAGCTTAAGGTAGTGAGAGGACATCCAAGATGAGATATGAGAAAGACAGTTAGTGACACGGGTTAGTAAGGAAGGAGGTAGGTCTGGGGCAGAGAGGTAGATTTGGGTGTCATCGGCATACAAATGATATTGAAACCCATGGGACTTTATTAAGGAACCTAATGATGACGTGTAGAGTGAAAAGAGAAGGGGACCGAGGACAGAGGCTTGAGGTACCCCAACAGAAAGTGGTAATGGGGCAGAGGATGCCCTGGAGAAGACTACACTAAATGTACAGTTAGTCAGATAGGAAGAGAAACATGAGAGAGCTGTGTCGCAGATGCCGAAGGATTGGAGGGTTTGGAGCAGAAGAGGGTGGTCAACAGTGTCAAAGGCTGCAGACAGGTCAAGGAGGATAAGCAAAAAGCAGTGGCCTTTGGATTGTGCTGTAAGTAGGTTGTTGGTAACCTTGACAATTGCTGACTCTGTAGAGTGATGGGGACGAAATCCAGATTGCAGTGGGTCAAGAAGAGAGTTTAGTGTAAGGAAATGGGATAGACGTGCGTATACTAGCTTTTCAAGGAGCTTTGAGGCAAGAGGGAGTAGGGAAATAGGGCGGTAGTTGGATGGGGAGGTTGGATCAAAGAAAGGTTTTTTAAGGATAGGTGTGACCAGTGCGTGTTTTAGAGATGAGGGAAATATACCAGTGCTGAGGGAGAGGTTGAAAATGTGTGTGAGTATGGGGGTGAGGGTAGAAGAGAGGGAGGGGAGTAGCCGTGAGGGGATGGGGTCGAGGGGAGAGGTAGTGAGGTGGGAGGACAGTATAAGGGCAGAAACTTCAACCTCGTTAACAGGGGCAAAAGAGCTGCATTTTTGGATATTTGGGTTTTGGATGATTGTGAGCTTTTGAGGGGGTGGGAGATTGGTAGTATGTTGAGAGCTGATTTCCCTTCTGATGGAGTCAATTTTATTATTGAAGTTGCTTGCAAAATCTTGAGCTGAGAGAGAGGTTATATTAAGAGGTGGGGGTGGGTGGAGAAGAGTATTGAGCTTGGAGATCAGACGTTTTGGGTTAGAGGAAAGAGTAGAGATGAGATTAGAGAAGTATTGTTGCTTATAAAGATTAAGGGCAGAGGGGGCGGAGCTTGGCCGCATAGAGTAATGGCCGCACATTAGAGAAGCTCCTGGGCCTAATTTCCCTGTCGGGGCATCTAAAGCAGAACATGTGGTGGGGGAACTGGCCAAATTGTAGATAACGATCGGGCGAATCTGGAGAAGCTAGCACATTTCATTTAAGAGACCCTCGGGAGCAGAGCGCTACCCTTTAAATAAGCGGGCGCACAGAGGCCTAACAACGCAGCGAGAAGGAGACGAAGGACCGGAAGCCACCAATGCAGCACAGCTTCTAAGTGACGGCAACGGCTCTGAGAGAACTGTGCAAGCGGAGCGTTGTGAAAGCCAGCTGGAACATAGAAAGGGCAAAAGGTAACAGTGACTGAGCCCAATAACTGACCTGTGCTATATGAGAGCCGGATAGGGTGACCGAGGGTTCTCCATACAAGTAGCTAAAAACAACGCAACTCCCCCATCACATGTGGTAATAATATTACACGTGGGGCTAAACTAACAAAGATCTTAGCTACGCTGCACAAACGATAAAACAAAAACAGGGAAAGTCTGCATACAGAAAAAAAAATAGGACACTTGTGCAAAAGATGTTAAAATACTACCACATATATAACCTTTATTTGGGGCCAAATAGACAAAGACTCAAGTCACTCTGCAACCAATAATATAGTAAAATAGGGAACATCATACACTTACTCCCCTAAAATAAAACAAAAAGGGGTTCAGATAAATAAAAATAAACAAAAGTAAATAGAAGCGTAGAGACTCAAGGCAGACCACGTGGGGCTGAGCTGCTGGGGCTGCATGGATATCGCTTGCCTCTAATACAGACAGCAGACCAAACACAGTCCAAAGAGAGGAATTATATCCCTGCAGTATAAACTAACAGGCAAAAATAACACTGCTCTTTACCAGCTACTGTCAGAGTCAGTACCTTTTAGGACCCTGCAGCATTCAGTTACCTTTCCTCTGTAGGTAATAAAACACCTGACTTCACAGCGCTCTGCGCTTAGTATTCTGATTATAGTGTGCAAGCTACAGCTCTATGAGCTAACCTACTTGGATTACAAGGAAAAGGATAAAGATTCTACAAATTCCTATACCTATTTCTCTATACCAAGCTCCGGATCTCCTAATCTATAGTGGAAGGCAAACCTATCTGTGACATTTCATCTACCAGATCATTTCCAAGCCGCTGTTAGATTCTCCCTCACCTTCCCGCAAATCCTCCACGCTGCAGTTATTGAACAAACACAGGCTTGTGCCCCACGCTGCGCAGCGCTACAACGGAGCCGTCTCACTCTCAGTGACTCACCGGAACTCCCAACAATCAACGTGTCACTTCAGTCTCGCTCAGTGCCTTTCTCACTACCGCTGAACTGTCTTACAGCACAGAGGCTGAAGCTGCATGGCTTTGCATCAGACGCTTCAGGAGAAGCGGTTGTGTATTATTACCTGATACCGGAGTCTTAGGAAAACCATTCACGCAAGTAGACTTTCATTTCTACTACATTGTTGCTTGGAGTTTATTCAAATACCGTAATATCACTAAAACACTTGGTATAATATTCCTGATCACCACTCAAGATCTGATACAGTTTAAGTGTTATCACAAATTACTACAAGGAAGCCTTACAATTGATACAAATTCATTTACTACTTTTACTGTGAACTTATATATCTGAGTCCAGTTTTACCTCTAATACTTGAGGATTACCACCAGACTAAAGTCACCTCCTTTCCAACTATAGCACATGTTCAGTAGTGTTATATAGAAGGAGCTGATACATTCTACTCTTACACAAAAAAATAACTATCAACTTCTTTTACCATTCTGCAGTTGTGCTCCTAACCCTGCCTCTATATTCTCACTCCTTGAGAGTATCAGTGAGAGTTCCTAACATAATACTAAGCCAAAAATCTATGTGGAGCCCTGTTGCGCTCCGAAATCAATTTCGGCTAGGATTAGCTGAATCCCTGAAGGATGAATTGGCTCGCATGGACATGCCACCCACTTTGGAGGCTTTGATGAGGGTTACTACCCACATAGATAGAAGACTCCGGGAGAGGAGACATGAAAGATACCACACAGATTCCTCTGCCAAGACAATACCTCCTCCTGTACGCAGCACTTCACAAAGCCAACCTATACCTATGGAAATTGGGGTTGTTCGAGGTCCTATCACACCTGCTGAAAGGTTCAGGAGGAAGACCCATAATTTGTGTATGTATTGTGCTGATGCATCACACACCGTACAAGATTGTCCACTTCTGTTGAAGAACAAGAAAAGTAAGTCTGTTTCTATCAAATCAACTCACACTACTCATAACCTAATAACTTACTGTGGTTTATCCCTTGTCTTGCAGTGGGACCACAAAAGACTACCTACTAACACCATCGTGGACTCTGGTGCGTTTGGGAACTTCATCGACTCAAATCTTGTTCTCACTAATAAAATCCATCTTGTTTTGAAATCAAAACCTCTCACTGTCAGAGTTATTGATGGTTCCACTGTGAACACTGGTCCCATAACGCATCACACCATACCATTAGTAGTCACTTCTAGTGGGGGGCATACTGAACACATTTCATTTGATGTCTTACCCTCACCACATTTCCCCATCGTGTTGGGCATATCATGGTTACAACAACATGAACCACATATAACCTGGTCTTCATCTAAAGTAACTTTTAACTCCACCTATTGCATTAACACTTGTTTTCCCAAACAGTGTCTTTTACAAACAAGCTCAGACCAACCGGTAATACCTCCAGATTACATTGAGTTCGCAGATGTATTCAGCAAATCAGAAGCAGACAATCTACCACCTCATCGCCCCTATGACTGTCCCATACAACTCCAACCTGGTGCCAGTATTCCTTTCGGACATGTTTATCCTCTGAACCAACCAGAATTACAACATCTCAAGGTCTATTTGGATGAAAACATAAAGAAAGGTTTTATTAGAGCTTCAACTTCTCCAGCAGGGGCTGGTATGTTTTTCGTGACCAAAAAGGATGGCTCGCTTCGCCCTATTATCGATTATCACGAATTGAATAAAAGAACAGTAAAGAATCGATACCCACTCCCGCTAATTCCTGAGTTGATCGAACGTCTTTCGGATGCCACCATATATACGAAACTTGACCTCAGAGGGGCCTATAATTTAATCCGTATCCGTGAAGGTGACGAATGGCTCACAGCGTTCCGTACGAGATACGGATTATTTGAATATCTTGTGATGCCATTTGGCCTTTGCAATGCCCCGGCAACTTTTCAACATTTTATTAACGATGTTTTCCGAGATTTATTAGACCTCTGTGTTGTGGTGTATCTGGATGACATCCTTATTTATTCTAAATCCCTCTCAGAGCATAAAAAACATGTCCGATGGGTTTTGTCTCGACTTCGTGTACATAAACTGTATGCGAAGTTGGAGAAGTGTCAATTCCATTGTTCACAAATCTCTTTTCTCGGGTATGACATATCTCCAGTGGGTATCAGTATGCAACACAAGAAGGTTGAAACGCTTTTAGATTGGCCACAACCCAAGGATAAAAAAGAACTGCAGAGATTTCTCGGATTTTCGAACTACTACCGTAAGTTCATTAAGGGGTTCTCGAAAATAGCCAGGCCTCTCACTCAGCTTACTAGTAAATCTATCCCTTTTTCTTGGACAGAAGAAGCAACAACAGCTTTCAATTTCCTGAAAACCAGTTTCTCAACTGCCCCTATACTCCGATTCCCAGATATCAACCTACAATTCATCCTAGAGGTCGATTCCTCAGATTACGCTACTGGAGCAGTTTTATCACAAAGACAATCACTTTCTGAACCGTTGCATCCTGTTTCTTTTTTTTCCAAGATTATGAGTCCAGCAGAAATGAACTATTCAATAGGGGACAAAGAATTACTGGCTATACGCAGAGCTTTAGAAAATTGGAGACACCTTTTGGAAGGAGCAAAATTCCCCATCACTATCTACACCGACCATAAAAATCTCCAATATCTGCAATCAAACAAAACACTCTCTGCCAGACAGGTCCGTTGGTGCTTATTTTTTGCCAGATTTGATTTTCACATACTATACCGAACTGCTATCAAGAATGGAAAAGCAGATGCTTTATCCAGACTGTATACTAAACCAACTACAGAGTTCCCCTCAACTTCAATCATACCTGAAGAGCGCTTTATCGCCCTCTCGTCTTGCTTCAAGGAAGAACTGTTATCATCTTACAAGGATGACAAGGATTTACCTCAAAACTTACTATCACAAAAGTCTGGAGTGTACTATCATGAAGATAAGATATATGTGTCTCCCAGTTTAAGAACTACACTTATTAGACACCATCACGATCTACCATTATCAGGACATCCTGGTGTGAACCGTACAACAGATTTACTTCAGAGGACTTACTGGTGGCCAAAATTGAGAAAGACGGTTTATGACTATGTAACTTCTTGCTCGATTTGTGCTTCCTCCAAATCCGAAAGAAACAAACCCTACAGACTTTTAATGCCTCTTCCTATACCCCAAAGACCTTGGGATCAAGTCTCCATGGACTTCATCGTAGAGTTACCACCCTCTAAGAGACAGACGACTATCCTAGTCGTAATAGATACGTTTACGAAAATGGGACACTTCATCCCGTATCATAAGTTGCCTACTTCTGCTGAGACAGCTAACTTATTCCTACATCATATCGTAAAACTTCATGGTACACCCTCCAGGATAATCACGGACAGGGGCACCCAATTTACGTTGAGATTCTGGACCAAACTATGCTCTTTACTAAAGATTAACCACAGCTATTCTACCTCATTCCATCCGCAAATGAATGGCCAAACCGAGAGGTTGAATCAGTGGCTAGAAGAATACCTACGATGTTATTGTAACCAACAACAAGACGATTGGGTCGACTATTTGCCCATGGCAGAATACGCCTATAATAACCTAAAGAATTCATCTACTAAACTGTCACCTTTCTATGCCTCTTATGGTTATCATCCCACCTTTCACCTCAATTCAGAACCATCTTCTGCGTCTCCACTACTCGAAGATTATAGCAGAAACCTTATAATGGCATTCTCCAACATTACACAGAACATCCAAAAAGCTCAAGGTAGCCAAAAACATTACTATGACCTCCGAAGAAGATCATCCCCAAGGTACGCCATAGGCGACAAGGTTTGCCACTTTCCATGAAAATCCACCCGACGTTTCATGTCTCCTTGCTTAAGCCCTACACATCCACTCGAGACACTGACCTGATTCTGCCTCCTACTACACCTTTGGCGGAGACTGATTCATATGAAGTTCATTCAGTCTTGGATTCCAGATTCCGGGGTTCAGAGTTGGAATACCTGATACATTGGAAGGATTTTCCACCTGAAGATGACACCTGGGAACCAGCCTCCAATTTGAATGCTCCTCGCCTGGTGTCTCTGTTCCATCGTAGACATCCGGACCGTCCTGCACCTCGAGCTGTGGGACAGCTCCCTTGAGGAGGGGGTGATGTCAGAGTCAGTACCTTTTAGGACCCTGCAGCATTCAGTTACCTTTCCTCTGTAGGTAATAAAACACCTGACTTCACAGCGCTCTGCGCTTAGTATTCTGATTATAGTGTGCAAGCTACAGCTCTATGAGCTAACCTACTTGGATTACAAGGAAAAGGATAAAGATTCTACAAATTCCTATACCTATTTCTCTATACCAAGCTCCGGATCTCCTAATCTATAGTGGAAGGCAAACCTATCTGTGACATTTCATCTACCAGATCATTTCCAAGCCGCTGTTAGATTCTCCCTCACCTTCCCGCAAATCCTCCACGCTGCAGTTATTGAACAAACACAGGCTTGTGCCCCACGCTGCGCAGCGCTACAATGGAGCCGTCTCACTCTCAGTGACTCACCGGAACTCCCAACAATCAGCGTGTCACTTCAGTCTCGCTCAGTGCCTTTCT
The DNA here is from genome assembly GCF_027579735.1 of Bombina bombina. Taxonomy (NCBI): domain Eukaryota; kingdom Metazoa; phylum Chordata; class Amphibia; order Anura; family Bombinatoridae; genus Bombina; species Bombina bombina. The sequence continues at coordinate 306,867,715 of NC_069499.1, read as the reverse complement.
CACTACCGCTGAACTGTCTTACAGCACAGAGGCTGAAGCTGCACGGCTTTGCATCAGACGCTTCAGGAGAAGCGGTTGTGTATTATTACCTGATACCGGAGTCTTAGGAAAACCATTCACGCAAGTAGACTTTCATTTCTACTACATTGTTGCTTGGAGTTTATTCAAATACCGTAATATCACTAAAACACTTGGTATAATATTCCTGATCACCACTCAAGATCTGATACAGTTTAAGTGTTATCACAAATTACTACAAGGAAGCCTTACAATTGATACAAATTCATTTACTACTTTTACTGTGAACTTATATATCTGAGTCCAGTTTTACCTCTAATACTTGAGGATTACCACCAGACTAAAGTCACCTCCTTTCCAACTATAGCACATGTTCAGTAGTGTTATATAGAAGGAGCTGATACATTCTACTCTTACACAAAAAAATAACTATCAACTTCTTTTACCATTCTGCAGTTGTGCTCCTAACCCTGCCTCTATATTCTCACTCCTTGAGAGTATCAGTGAGAGTTCCTAACAGCTACACAGAGGTTGTAAACCAATAAATAGACATTCCAAGCGCCCTCATTGTTTCAAGCTTATGTAAGCCTAACAGGCATTAAGGCCGACTGACACAACACAATAAACCTGGCCTAAACAATATCAAGATAAAAATCTTATGGATATGCCAGCTAAAAAACAACCAAAGCTGGACACGCCTGCTAAAGCAAAAAAAATTAGCCAATACCTACAGCCTATAGAAAACACTGTAAATAAGAATACTGAAGTATCAGAAAGACCACCAAAAATACCACAAGAGATGGAGACGCAACAAGATAATCTATCACATGAAATCACCAGAGCAGATCTGCAACAATTGGCAACAAATGAGGATATCAAAACCGCCATGGCGGACATGAAAGATATGTTTACTGAAATGAAAAAAGATATTAAAAAAGTAGAATGCAAATTGTCAACTCTGGAAGAAGATCAAAACATTGCAACGCAAGACATACAACATTTATCCAAACTCTCCTACGACCAAGAAGAAACAATAAATAACCTGATGGAGAGAGTGGAAGACTTAGATAACCGGGGACGCAGAAATAATCTATAATAATCGTATAAGAGGGGTGCCAGAAAGCATTCAACCCTCTGCAATCCCTGGATATCTACAAGATCTCTTCAGGACTGTCAAAGGTTTAAATGATGCCCCTGATATAGTCTTAGAACGTGCCCATAGAGCACTAAGAGCTAAACCTCCTGCTAAAGCACCCCCAAGGGACATCATAGTAAAAATCCTCAACTATCAGGACAAAGAAGACATTTTAAGACAATCACGACAGAAACATCAGCTCACTCACGCAGGCATTAGTATTCAAATTTTTACAGACTTGAGTCCTGTCACCTTACAGAAAAGAAGGGATCTACAGTTTGTGACTACTGTGCTCAGAGCGCAAAAAAATCCCCTATAGATGGGGTTTTCCTGTGAGCATCACAGCTACCAGAGGAGATAAGTCTGCCACACTCCGCTCGATGGAGGACCTGACATCTTTTAGTGAAATACTGCAGATACAGATACAGACACCAGCAGAACTTTTACAACATCAAAAGAACAGAGGCTCGACAGCACAGAAGATAATGGACAATCCAAGCTCAACACAACCCCTCCAACAGATAAATAAGACTTAGAGACTCACCCCAAGGACTTAAGCAAAAGGGTACATTGAGGCCCACAGATTCTGTGTACAAGGTTCCAGCGACAAGACAGATGAGTATACAGAGTCTAATTGCAGAAATATTTGTGTTATTGTTACATTTTGCAAATGTGGTTCTTCACAGATACACCTCATAACATCTCTATGTTCAAATATATGATTTTGCCTAATAATGCTTACCCCTCATTCAAAAGGGGCATTTGTGTATAAAAGTTATGTACTCTATACTTAAGAGATTGTAGATGCCCATAATCCTAGCGTGGGGCAATTAGACACCATGCTGGACCATGGTCTCTGGGGCCTGTATATTATATTATATAGCTTAACAAAATAATTCAAAGGTTAAAACTAAATAAAGATGTACTTTCCCAACAGTCTTTTCACTAAACATGGCAGAGCTCAAAGCATAGGCCCCAGCAGATACTTTAAACAGGTGCCCTGGGGGAAAGGGCCCCTCTCCTCCCATATTGTTCATAGACCTCAGAGTCATTGATTGTTTGTTGTTAAAATTGTTTTTGACTAACAGATTGTTCCAGCATTTGTAGCGTATTCTTTGCATTACAGTTCAAAAACGAAACCTACCCTTCCCACTTCCCTTTCCTTCCTACCTTTTACCTACTCTATTTAATAACAATTTACTGTCTGACACTTTCCACAAGTCACAGGACATTACCTAAGAAACATAGTAGACTACAATACCTACCCTACTGAATATCAGCTAGGACTTTTCTTAAGATAGCGCACCAACCACCACATTTACGAAACAGACATGTACAAGACTACAAAAATCGACACTGTAAACTTCATTTCAGTAAATGTCAAAGGACTTAACATACCCCAAAAAAGGTCAATAATTCTTCATGAATTACATAGACTAAAAGGAGACATCATTCTGTTGCAAGAGACGCATTTTAAGAAAGGCTCAGAGCCAAAATGGCATAACCACTTTTATTCTACATCATACTTCTCCTCAGGCCCAACTAAAAAATGTGGGGTGGGCATACTAATAAAAAACAATGTCCCATTAGAAGTTACAAATATTGAAAAAGACGCTGAAGGGAGGGTACTCATACTGACGTGAATGCTCTATGGACGACCTATTACGATAATAAATGTATATTTTCCTAATAAGCAGCAACTGGCTTTCCTGCGCTCCCTTTCAGGGAGAATCTTGGACAATACTAGGGGGGTGACGTTTGTGGGTGGTGACTTCAATGTTCCACTGAACCCAGAGGTGGATACGTCAGGGAAAACCACAAACATTCCAAAAAGGCATATCAAACATATCAATAGTCAAATCAATGCTTTAGCTCTACACGATGTATGGCGTACCTTTCACCCAACTGTCAGAGACTACACATTTTACTCCAATCCACACAAAACATACTCAAGAATCGATAACATTCTCACTGACTCCATAGGCCTTACACTCGTTAAACGCACATGCATACATCCAACTACATGGTCAGATCATGCTCCAGTTACCTGCCAAGTGGAATGGCCGGACTGTCCAGTTACTCCATACATATGGAGGCTGGACGACAGCCTATTAGACCACCCATTAGTTCAACAAGACATAGAGAAAACCTTGCTAGAATACTTTCAGATCAATGATACACCTGACATGACATGGACCAACATCTAGGAGGCGCACAAGTGTGTCCTCAGAGGAGAGTTTCTAAAACATAAGGCAAATCTTCTCAAACAGCATAGAACAAAATACGAGACTGCGCTTAGGACTTTACTTGATTTAGAACAGGAACACAAAAAACAAAACAAATGACACTGCCCTTTTGACACGGCTCTCTCAAGCACGTCTAGAACTTAATACATTCTTACAACAAGAACAGCAGAAAAGGGCACTCAAACTGAATAAAAAATACTACAAACAGGGAGACAGGGCGGGAAAATTATTGGCCAGAGCATTAAGACGCAAGAGACTCAAATCACACGTACACCACATACAAAGCAAATCTGGCCAAGTCAAACGAGATAGCTTATCCATAGCGGAGGAGTTCCGCTCATATTTTTCTTCTCTATATAACTTAAAGGTAAGCGCTGGAAGTACAGGGACCCCAGTCACCAAAGGTCAAGCCATAGCAGAATACTTGGCAGGAATAAACCTACCAAAGTTAGATAAAGATCAAATGGATAAATTGGACTCTCCCCTTAGTGTTAGAGAAATACAATCCGCAATTAAATCACTACCAGCAGGGAAAGCCCTGGACCCGACGGGTTTGGCGCCAAGTATTATAAAAAGTATACTCAAATCCTAGCACCAAAACTACTAACACTCTTTGAATCTATCACAGACTCAGACGGCTTCCCGGCATCTATGCTGGAGGCTCACATCGTTATGCTGCCAAAACCAGGCAAAATTCCAAACATGCCCGAAAACTTTCGTCCGATCTCGCTACTAAACACGGACATAAAGGTCTATGCCAGAGTCCTAGCAAATAGGCTAAACCCCCTACTCACCCATTTGATATCACCAGATCAAGTAGGCTTTATACCTGGAAGGGAGGCGAGGGATAATACCATCAAGGTTCTGCAGCTAACAACCCTAGCTCGCAACACACAGCAGGCCATGGTTCTTATTTCTACAGACGCAGAAAAGGCCTTTGACAGGGTGGACTGGGACTTTCTCCGGTCCACCCTGCAAAGAATGGGCATAGGCAATGGATTTATAGAAAGAGTTTTCTCCCTTTACTCTGACCCATCAGCTAGAGTTAGGACTAATGCGGTTCTATCAGATCCCTTAAAGATTAGAAACGGTACGAGGCAGGGTTGTCCCCTCTCCCCAATACTATTTGCCATCACTATTGAGGTACTGGCCTGCCAAATTAGATCACACCCTGATATATCTGGTGTACTAACCAAAGAGAGTGAGTACAAGCTCGCAATGTATGCTGACGATGTCATGCGAACACTGACTAGAATAGATAAGTCTCTACCGGCCCTACTTAGAACATTTGAAGAATATGGCAAGGTATCAAACTTCCATCTCAATTTGACTAAATCTGAACTACTTAACGTTAATACTCCGCCTCACATTATATGTAAATTACAGTCCACTTGTCGGCTCCGGATGCAATCCAAACAAATAAAATACCTAGGCATCCATATAACTCAACACTTTCAAGACCTATTTGCTAAAAATTACCTCCCTCTACTAAAAGATATAACAAATGACCTCTCGGAATGGAAAAACAAAACACTTTCGTGGATAGGTAGGATACAGGCGGTAAAAATGAACATTTTGCCACGCATTTTATACATACTACAAACTATACCCATCCCCTTACCCAAAGACTTCATAAACCAGTTGCAAGGCAACATAGAAAAATTCATTTGGAAAGGGATCAAACCTAGAGTACCCAGAAATACCCTATACATGACAAAGGAGAGAGGGGGTCTAAGCCTTCCTGACATAAGGTTATATAGGACAGCAGTGCTAATGCAAAGGGTTGTGGATTGGAGCCACAACTCTGGTAATAAACAATGGATTAGATTGGACAGGGAAATCTTACAAGTAACTAATGTGGGTGGAATTGCGTGGCTTCAGGCCAAACAAAGACCAGACACAATCCACAAGTATCCTCTTTTGGAAGAGCTGTTCCAGAGATGGGATGCACTCATAAACACAAGTACACACATCACAACACGACCAGCGCCGCTGACACCAATCGTGGGAAATCCTGACCTTCCTTTCATCTCACGGGTGACCACTGAATCCAGTGACCCAATACAATTAAGGGAAATCTCCTTTAAAAGCATAATCTCAGGGGGTAAATTGATACAGCCAACAGAGTTAGCCAGCCTCTTAGGCGACAATCCACAGGCATGGTTCATACATGCACAAATGTCTCATTATATGCACACACACAAATCAAAAAAGAACCTAGCGAGACAGCTGACACATTTTGAGACATTATGCACATCTAAGAATTACCCCCGACACACCATATCATCCCTGTACAGAATAATGTCAAACCCCGTGGCGGAACAACTGCCATCCTACTGCCACAAATGGGCTAGAGAACTAGACATAGTAATCACAAATAAAAAATGGTTGCAGATATTCCGAAACCATAAAAAAGCATCTGTCTCAGCTAGAATACAGGAAACAAACTTCAAATTTCTATCCAGATGGTATTTAACACCGGTAAGATTACAAAAAAATGTATAGACAGGCAAATAACCACTGTTGGAGGGGGTGTGGAGAACTGGCAGATATGTTACATGTGTGGTGGGGGTGCGAGAGGATGGAGACATTCTGGAGGGAGGTGGTTGCACATATTAACAAAACACTAGACACAAACTTGACAGGAGGCCCAGAACTGTTGCTTTTCCACAAAATACCAAACCTTAAAGATGACATAAAACAAAAATTGCTGTTTATTATGCTCAACAGCGCCAAAGTGCTAATCCCACAAAGGTGGAAGTCCACGGAGGTTCCATGTACCACCACGTGGAAAGACAAGGTAGATGAACTGCTCCTCCTGGAAAGGTACCACTTCCTCAAAGTAGGCAAATTGGAGATACACGAATACATGACGATGCGATGGAACACACATAAAACTGACTGACTTATATTGAGACACATACAGATATCAGAAGGCGAGCAGAAACATATAGGACAGAGGACACCATGCAAAACATAAGACCAGTAAACTAACCAAAAGACCACTGTAGTATCATATACCTTAGGGATAACATACTGCGATGCCATTTCTTCTCCCCTTGCCCTTTGATCCTAACCTTACCCACCCCCTTGTGGCTTGAATTGTTATAACTTTGACAGATAATGCATTGCAATGGAACATGGAGAATAGATGGACAAGATGTGGCTCTAAATGGGCTATTACATTTGCAACAGCCATCCAAGTGAACTTTCTGCACTTTTATAGCCCAAAAGTGGCTAGTTTAATCTCTATTGGACTAGGCTGAAGGTATTTAATAGACTTGGTTTGGAGTTTTACAACGATCAACAACTTGGAATATCATTATCCACATGTTATATTGTATTAATTGTAAAAAATTATTATTGGATGTTATCAAGGCTCACATTGTAACCAGAGCCAAGTGTTAATAACTGATTATGTTTCAATAAAGCTCTTTTGAAACCAAAAAAAAAAAAAAAAAGATTAAGGGCAGAATAGTAGGAGTTCAGGATAAACTTGTAGTGAAGAAAGTCAGCTGAACTCAGAGATTTCCTCTAGTGTCGCTCAGCAGTACGGGAACATCTGCGTAGGTACCACGTCAGAGTAGTATGCCAGGACTGAGGATGAGAGTGTGGTTTCTGAGCTATGGTTGGAGGGGCCAGATTGTCAATGACCGATGTAAGGGTGGCGTTATACTGGTAAATAGATTGGTCAGGGCAGGAAAAGGAGGTGATGGATGAGAGGAGAGGTTTGAGAGAGCTAGTGAGCTGTTGCAGATCTAATGACTTAGTGCTTCTGTGAAGTTTGGTGTAAGGGGTAGAGGGAGGGGGAGTTGTAGGAAGGGAAGTGATGTTGCAAGTTAGGGGATGATGGTCAGAGAGAGGAAAAGGGGAGTTTGTTAAATTTGAGATAGTGCATCGATAGGTGAAAATCAGATCAAGGGAATGACCATCTTTGTGAGTGGGAGAGTCAGTCCATTGTGACAGGCCGAAATTGGAAGTGAGTTGAAGAAGTTGTTTTGCAGAGGAGGCAGTGGGATTGTCAAGAGGGATGTTAAAGTGGTTTCTGAGGAAAGGATATAAGGAAGCCAGGCAGCAAAGTGATCTAAAAATTGAGTTGGGGAGCCAGGGGGGCGGTATATGACTGCAACACGTATAGAGAGGGGAGAGAATAAAAGAATCAGGTGTGCTTCAAATGAAGAAAATGTGAGTGAAGAGAAGGGCTGTATTTGTTGAAAGTTGCAACGAGAGGAAAGTAAAATAACAACACCACCTCCTTGTCCATTGCCAGACCGAGGAGTGTGGCTGAAATGGAGACCCTCATGTGACAGTGCAGCAGTGGATGCTGTGTCTGAAGCAGAGAGCCAAGTTTCTGTAAGAGCCAGAAGGTTAAGAGAGTGGGAGATAAAGAGATCATGGATAGAAGTGAGCTTGTTGCAAACAGAGCGAGAGTTCCAGAGTGCACAAGTGAAGGGGGAGGTGGTTTTAGATGTAAGAGGAATGCGATTAAGGTTACCATAGTTTTGTTTATGAAGTCTATTGAAAGGCACACAAGGATGTGAAGGGCTAGGAGGTTGTGAGGGACCAGGATTAGGGGAGATGTTGCCAGCAGCTAGTATGAGCAAGAGGGAGAGTGACATGAGATGAGAAGCAGATTTGCAGTAATGAGACTGTTTTTGGGCTGAAGTGCAGGGGGGAGAGAGAGTCTTTAGGAATAGGTAAAGTTCATGAGTACAAAAGTAAGGTGCGTATAAGAGAGATGGGCTAATGAACAGGAGAGGGAGAAGCAGTATTTGAGTAATGTAGTCTGGTATAGAGACAAGAGGCAGCAAAAAGGAGTATGAAGATATTGAGCATTATTATGAAAGTGGGAACCAAGTAAACACGTAAGACACAGTGTTACAGCAGCACTTGCAAAATGATACAATGAGATACATAAAACACAGTATTACAAGAGTACTTGCCTTGTGTCTTGCCCCTTGCCCAATACTTGCTCAATTCTTGTATAATTCTTAAATTAGTGCCTCACTTATAAAATGTTCACTTTAGAAATGTGAACATATGCTATTGTTAAAATGTTAAAATGTACACTGCCCAGGCAATGCACCCCCTGTGCAATGCACCTTCCAAACTAGTGTGAAATATATACAGGCAGGGCAGTCAGCTGAGTCCACTAAATTTAGTTGATTGCTAATCAAAGACAATTTGAAAGGCCAATTGGAATGTTAGATTCTGGTCTAGTCAGGGTGAGATGAGTTAAGTAAACAGACAATAAAATTTGGAGGAGGTTGAAGCAATGGCATAAGACAACTTATACATTTAAAGGGACAGTCTAGGCCAAAATAAACTTTCATGATTCAGATAGAGCATGTAATTTTAAACAATTTTCCAATTTACTTTTATCACCAATTTTGCTTTGTACTCTTGGTATTCTTAGTTGAAAGCTTAACCTAGGAGGTTCATATGCTAATTTCTTAGACCTTGAAGCCCACCTCTTTCAGATTGCATTTTAACAGTTTTTCACCACTAGAGGGTGTTAGTTCACATATTTCATATAGATAACACTGTGCTGGTGCACGTGAAGTAATCTGGGAGCAGGCACTGATTGGCTAGACTGCAAGTCTGTCAAAAGAACTGAAAAAAGGGGCAGTTTGCAGAGGCTTAGATACAAGATAATCACAGAGGTTAAAAGTATATTATTATAACTGTGTTGGTTATGCAAAACTGGGAAATTGGTAATAAGGGGATTATCTATCTTTTAAAACAATAACAATTCTGGTGTAGACTGTCCCTTTAAGAATAATAGCAAGTATTGATAAGGATTGAACATCACATGGCAATTAACTAAACATTAGAAGTAAGACATTGGGAATAACATTACAATAAATGCAGGACTTAATTTTAACAACCAAAATTAATGTGCTCAATATACATATACACATACCAAAAGAGAGACTTGGAGTACAAATGACACAAAAGCAGGGGAATTAGCAGGATAAAAATGCAGGGACTCAATTCACATACCAAAAGAGAGACTTGGAGTACAAATGACACAAAAGCAGGAGAATTAGAAGGATAAAAATGCAGGGACTCAATTCACATACCAAAAGAGAGACTTGGAGTACAAATTACACAAAAGCAGGGGAATTAGCAGGATAAAAATGCAGGGACTCAATTCACATACCAAAAGAGAGACTTTGAGTACAAATGACACAAAATCAGGGGAATTAGCAGGATAAAAATGCAGGGACTCAATTCACATACCAAAACAGAGACTTTGACTACAAATGACACAAAAGCAGGGGAATTAGCAGGATAAAAATGCAGGGACTCAATTCACATACCAAAAGAGAGACTTTGAGTACAAATGACACAAAAGCAGGGGAATTAGCAGGATAAAAATGCAGGGACTCAATTCACATACCAAAAGAGAGACTTTGAGTACAAATGACACAAAAGCAGGGGAATTAGCAGGATAAAAATGCAGGGACTCAATTCACATACCAAAAGAGAGACTTGGAGTACAAATGACACAAAAGCAGGGGAATTAGCAGGATAAAAATGCAGGGACTCAATTAACATACCTGAAAGCAGAAGAGAGAGTGGGTTAACTCAGCATTCCTTAGCAAATGTCAATAGGCAGTTTGTTAGTTAGTAAACAGCAGTGTGGTGAGTATTGAGTGTAATTCTTGTATAATTCTTAAATTAGTGCCTCGCTTATAAAATGTTCACTTTAGAAATGTGAACATATGCTATTGTTAAAATGTACACTGCCCAGGCAATGCACCCCCTGTGCAATGCACCTCCCAAACTAGTTTTCTTGTGCCTTCGGCACTCCCCCCACTATCTGCTCTGCTCTGCGCCTCTCTTTCTGAGAAGTGGAGTGCAGATATTGGCTGTGTTTATTTTACAAAGAAACTCTCACTATAATAGTCTGTATCACACAGCTAATGAGACCTAGCTAGCCTTCCCCATCCCCAATATTATTATTTTTTTCTTCTCTCTCCCTCTTCTCCCCCTTTCCTACACCTCTCCTCTGACCCAATCCAGCATGGCTCTTAAATTTGCCACCCTGAATACCCAGGGACTGAATTCACCAACAAAGAGGAGTTTACTTCTCAGATACCTACTAAAAACTAACGTGGAGGTTACCTTTCTCCAGCAGACCCATTGGCCTCAAGGCTCTTCGTTCATGCAGAACTCTAAACTTTTCCCAACATGCCTTGTCGGCCTCTCACCAAACCAAAAAGAGAGGCGTCGCCATCATGGTTCATAAGTCGGTGGCATGCGAGGTCCAGCATGTGGAGAGGAACCCGGAGGGCAGGTATCTGTTACTGGTTTGCACCCTGGACTGTGTCCAATACACTCTGGTTTCATTATATGCCCCGAATGTGGGCCAACTTCCCTTTCTGAAATCGGTCCTTCCCCTGATAGACCAGCTGAATGTAGCATGGGACCCAATCATATATAGGAGAACTTCTAAACACAAACCTCCAGATGCAACAGCTAATCGGGTCTCTAATCATTTTAGATCCTTAATGTATCAGTATAACTTGTATGATTCATGGAGATGCTTATCTCCCTCGGAGAGCGACTTCACTTTCTACTCAAATCCCCATCAATGCTATTCCAGGATAGATTATTTACTGTGTCATTCCCCCCTCCTGGACAGACTTTCTCACCCTTCAATTCAGATATGCCCATGGTCAGACCATGATATGGTCTCCATGGATTTCACCAGTTCTCTTCGGGGGTCCCCCTCCTCCAGTTGAAAACTACATCCCTCCTTAATGTCAGGGCCCTCTGGAGTAAATACCTCCAGGGGGGTTCTTACTGATTTTCTCAGTACCAATGATAACGCGATGACTGATGACTCCATATTTTGGGCGACCTTAAAGGCCTACCTGCGGGGCCACTTTATTCAGCAAGCTTCAAATAACCGCAAACTTATGGGCAAACCTCTTGCCCAACTTTACTCTGAGCTGTGCACACTAGAGAAACACAATAGAGGTGACCCCTCGAGATTGATGACCGAGCAGATTACAGTCATCAGATCAAAAATCAACCTAATTGAAGAAAAAAGGGTACAATCAAACCTTTTGGCCCTCAAGCAATTGTACTATTACAAAAGTTACAGGGCAGACCGACTTCTGTGCCCACAAGCACTGAATCTGCACGCAGCAAAGGCGGATCCCATCAATTAAAACAATGAGGGGAACAGTTCACTCCCCTAAAGATATAGCAAGCGCATTTGCTCATTACTATACTTCATTATACAAACTGGACTCCTCCTTGGGGAACGCTAAAGCCCCAACCTTACAGATTGTACAGTTCCTTTCCTCCCTTAATCTTCCAGCTCTGTCTGCGGAGGACGCCCAAAGTCTCTGTGGCCCTCTGTCTGTTGAAGAACTGAAACAGGCGATATCCTCGCTCCAAATAAACAAAGCCCCAGGCCCGGATGGGTTTACCGCCTAATTCTACAAAACCTTTTCCTCGCAACTGATCCCCATTCTCACCAGATTCTTTAACTTTGCCTTCAGTGAGGGCAAGTTATGTCTGGAATTTCTGGAGGCATCAATCATCACCCTCCTCAAGGAAGGGAAGGACCATTCCTTATGCGAAAGATACAGGCCGATTTCTCTAATCAACGTGGACATAAAGCTTTATGCTACAATGTTGGCCACAAGATTGAACAGACTCCTCCCAAACCTGGTCAATCTTGACCAGGTGGGCTTTATTCCAGGCAGACAGGGCCCGGATAACACCAGGCGCCTCCTGAATATTTTCACCAAGGCTGCAGATATGGGGATTCCCCTTCTTGCCCTGTCAATGGATGCTGAAAAGGCGTTCGACAGGGTGAGATGGGACTTCTCCGCTCTTATAGCATTTGGCCTTCTGGAAGCCTTTCTTACTGCAGTGGGATCTCTATACTCCTGCCCCATGGCGAGGGTGAGAGGTCTGGACTTCTGCTCGGGAGTGGTGCATATCAGGAATGGGACGAGACAGGGCTGCCCCCTGCCCCCCTTACTGTTTGCCCTTGCTATCGAACCACTGGCAGCAGCAATTAGGAACTCAACTCAAATCAAAGGACTCATCCTCCATGACACTCCTCAGAAATTAGCTCTCTATGCAGATGATCTGATGCTCTTCATCACCGACCTGGAAGATTCTCTTCCCGCACTATTTGACCTCCTTTGTTTGGGAACATTTCCTATTACAAACTAAATCTTGGTAAAACAGAAGCCTATCCCCTAAATTTATCTGAACCATTGCTACACTCCCTCAGGAGGAAATATAAATTTCAATGGTCTATATCCTGCCTGAAGAATCTAGGAGTGTTCCTGTTTCTCCAAGAACTTTAATGCCCTTCTATCCCTACTCCAGGGGAACCTGTGCTCCAGAAGATATGACAAAATCTCCTGGTTTGGGAGAATCGCGGTGGTCAAGATGATGCAACTTCCTAAATTAACATATCTTTTTAGACGTCTGCCAATAAAAGTCCCACTTATGCTCCTTAATAAATTCCAACCAGTGATCAATCGGTACATATGGAATGGGAAGAGGCCCCGCATTGCAGCTTCTTTGCTGCAACGTCCAATCCTTGCGGGAGGATTAGACTTCCTGAATATAAGACTTTACTATGAAGCCACCCTTTTATCCCACATCTCAGAATGGAATGTAAAAGGGGCTGGCCATCGTTGATTAGAACTCGAACAGGCGTCCTTGCCGGTTTATATGACCCTGCTGGACCTTATCTGGATTCCATCCCATTGTGCCTCGGATATTACAATCAACAACAAAATTATCCTACACTGCAGAAATTCCTGGATACTCCTCCACCATAATGTCATGGTCTCACCACACCCCTCACCATGTCATTCTATCTCAGGCCTCTTGTATGGCCTCCCACTAGCAGGTCCCGCAATGAGGCGGGCTTTCTCTCCACTCAGAGTGGCCAACCTTTTCTCAGGGGAGAACCCAGCGTCACCCTGTGATCTGGCCCATACCCATGCCATCCAACCCAGATTTAGATTTGACCTGTTGAGACTACTTTCTATATAAAAGTCTTGGGGATTCATGGAAGCCCCACCTAGACCACTGACACCATGGGAGACCCGAATTCCCGCAGGTACCCAACATATTTCCCCCTTATCCTCCCATTATCAGATCCTTCTTAATGCTTCAAAACTGGCCAAGGGGCCAGATGTGGACCCGTTGATCAGTGTGCCTAGAGGGATATGGCTGCACCTCACTGACGAGGCCCACAGTAGGCCGAAACGTACGTCTGGGGTTTTGCTGTTTCTCTCGTTCAGAGAGGGATTGCCTGGTATTTCGGGGCTGGACTGTACTGTTAAGTCAGGATCAGACTGATATGCTTCAGGAAAGTTCTTCTTTGTGAAAGGCACATGTTGAGCAAAAGGAGGCTGCTTCTTGGGTGGTAACTAGCCACAGAACAAGCTATTATGCTACTGTTCGTTCCCAGGTTGAGCGCTTCTCTCTTTTTATTTAGTGTGATATACGTGTCATTATTAGGGAATAAAGGGACCTAATTATCTGATATAAAATTAAGATACCATATATATACATATTTTTCTATATGTGTTTCCCTTTTCCTCATGACTGTTTGGATCTTAATATAAAACAAATAAGTAAAAACACACTATTAGACATATTTTGGTGATAAAACCTCTAAATGATATATAGGGGCATATTTATCAAAGTGCGAACGGACATGATACAATGTAGCTTATCATGTCTGCTGCACATCGATGAATGCTGACAGCATACGCTGTCGACATTTATTATTGCACAAGCAATTCACCAGAACTGCTTGTGCAATATCGCCCACTGCAGATTCGCTAGCAGGGGGTGTCAATTAACCCGATCGTATTTGATCGGGTTGATTTCTGTCTGCGGCCTTTAGAGCAAGCGGACAAGTTATGGAGCAGCGTTTCGGCCCCATAGTATCTCTCTTGTCCTTCAGTCCTGTATCATTCAGGTAATTCTTTACAAAATTATAAATGATTAAACTAATTAATTACTGGAATGTATTGCTAATTCATCAACGAAACAACATACATGTTAGTTGCTAGTGTCATGTCTATATATAAATATATACATATTTATAAGTGAGCTTCCCAGATTACTGATATTTTCTTATAGTTCACAATAGTTTATTAAATATATATTTAGGTGATTTGCTAAGCTTTCATGTGTATTGATTAGTTTGTATAATTTGTTATAACTACTGATTATTGTTGATGCCTTTTTTTGCTTTTAATCTTTTTCCATCTCCCGTTTTTCCCCTTATTCTAATTTTTTCCCCCATTTCCTGTTTCTATAGCTAAATTAGTCTAATTTTAGTGATAACTGTATGCCATAAGATACACTTATTATGAAAATGATATTCCCTAAAATAGACAACATTTCTTTTATATTTTACCTTTTCATTAAATAGTACATCCTACTTTTTCATAATCAAATATAGCATTTAACTAGTTAATAACATTTTCAGTATAGCTACTTATATTTAATTGTTAATATTGATAATATTGAGGCTCTGGCCTTTCTATTTTTACTGCTGCCCTCCATTATTTAAGATGGGCAAATGCTATTAGGGTCAATCCATTTCAAGTGGTCCAACATAGGTTGCTTGACCATTTTTAATTTTCCAATTTTTTTTTTGAGTGATTACCCTATGTGTTGTTGTTGCAGAACCACTAGTTGTTTTATTGTGCCATGGTGCATGACAAATTTTGGTTATACAGATGTCTACGGAAACGTCAATATCTCAGTACAGGATGGTCTTAGCTCCTTGGAACAAAAACTGATCTTTAGCTCTCATTACAACGTAAATGTACATATTTAAACATTTGTGATCCTTAGGGACCAATTTATCACGGCCTGAATGGGTCCGTAAACACATGTTTTCGTGCAAGCCTTCAGGCTCGCCGGAAACAGGAGTTAAGAAGCAGCAGTCTTAAGACCGCTGCTCCTTAACTCATCCTCCTGTTCTGAGGCGGCGGACAGCAATCCGTTGATTGACACCCCCTGCTAGCAGCCGATTGGCTGCCAATGTGCAGGGGGCGGCATTGCACAAGTATTTCTAGTGAAATGCTTGTGCAATGATAAATGCTGTATGCTGTCAGCATTTATCGATGTGTGGCAGACATGATCGCTACAGGGGATCATGTCCGTTCGCACTTTCATAAATTGCCCCCATAGAGTTATAACAAGTCCTAATGAAATGATGAAAATAACTGAAAGTTTCACTTTTACTGTAAATTTATAATGGGAAGGGTTCGAGTCTCAGTCCTAATTTTTTTAGGGGATCCCTAGGTAAGTATAGAACATTTAATCTTTCAGGCTTCTATTATTTTTTTATGAGTGAGAAGGTGCAATTTTTTTAAACATTTTCGCCGGAAACGTAACAGTGGACTTATATCTGTAAATGTTTCCGATTCCTATCTGGTCCCCCACCAGAGATAATAAACCTGACAGTGAGGGGAAAGATTAAAAAATTGCACTTTCTTACCCCCATAAAAAAAATAAGAAAAGCCTCAAGCCTGACATTTTCTGCATGCACACTATGCATACGTAGATACCCCCTGAAAGATTATAGGACTGAGACCCTAAACTGATAAAGAATGTGCAAAGTTTATATATGAACATGCACATTGTGATGTGATCTAGACGTGCGGTGAGCTCAGAGGCTGGTGAGGCACTGGCTATGATAGGCCCAAGAAATATACACAAACACACACATATCACACATATACACACATACATACATACATATACACACATACATACACACACACACATACATACTTATATACACACACACATACATACACATATACATACATACAGATATATATATATATATATATATATATATACCCCAGCTCCATAGAAATTTATATAATGCCACAAAGTAAAAAGGCTAAAAATCCTACTAAGGATCTCTCAGTGCACTGGGTCTAAAATAATAAATATAAGCAAAAAAAGAGGAAAGAGACAAAAGACCCTGTCCAGAACAAACCAGTATATAAGGGGTAGGAGATTTCCAAGTGTGAAGCTTACAATATAAATTTATTTATAAAACACACAACAAAAGTTGATAAATATACCAATGAGCAAAACTAAAAGGGACAGTAAAGTTATAATTAGACCTTCATGATTTAGACAGAGCATACAATTTTAAACAACTTTCCAATTTACTCCTATATTTTAATTTGCTTCATTCTCTTGTTATCCTTTGCTGAAAGGTTTATCTAGGAAAGTTCAGGAGCAGCAAAAAAACTAGGTTCTAACAGCTTATTGGTGGCTGCATATATATATATATATATATATATATATATACTGATTGTCATTGGCTCACCCATGTGTTCAGTTAGAAACCAGTAGTGCATTGCTGCTCCTTCAACAAATTATACCAAGAGAATGAAACACATTTTATAATAGAAGTAAACTGGAAAGTTGTTTAAAATTGTATGTACTACCTAAATCATGAAAGAAAAATGTTGGGTTTTATGTCCCTTTAATGCAAGTATTATAATAAGGAAATCAACATATAGTCCATTAGGCTGGGGTAACTCTAAAATTATGTAGTGCATTAGCCCAGCAAGTTGTAATAATTAAATAAAAAACAAAAAAACACTAGCAGCCTCTAGTCATATAAAGTGTATGAACAGTTAGCAGAGAAATAAATGTTCCTTAGTAAGAAGCATAAATAAGAAGTTACAGTTAGTTAAACAGCAAGGCTACAATGCATCACTTAGCAGCAGATTCATCCAATAGTAGCCACAATAGAGCACCATGGTTAGTTTAAAGTGCCAAGTTGCAGTTTATCACATTAGTAGCATTTAGTAAAGCGCATAGTAAGGCTACAGAATGAAACTGCCACTACTGTTCCCAAACACGCAATGTGGAATAAGGTATAGACTCCCAACACAACATGATACAGGGGTAATTCCCAATAGGTAGCAGTCCTCCCAGAGTAGCAAATAATGGCAAAGTCTGTGAAAATAAGGAAAGATCTCACCAGACCAACGTAAGGCAGTTTTGAAGCAGTTCCTGCTGATCCCCTCCCAGAGTCTCTGTCTATTGCCCACTCTACAGACGGTCACCAATGTAACTCTGTATTAATGCTAATCATTAGTGTTAATACCAGCATAAACGTTTCTTCACTTTCTGTCCCTTAGATCAGGAAAAAATTAACATGACAATCATCATCACAAATACTGTAGTGTAGTAAGCACTAAGGCATTAGCTTGTCACTGTCCTCACTTGTCTGACTCGGCGGTAACACTGTACACTAGTCACAACTACTGGTAAAAATAGCTTGGGTCCTGGCTGGGTCAGCAGGAGTCACTTCTCTTTGAAGCTCGCAACTTCGCCACACAACCGCATGCACTACTGGTCTGAATGCATGGCTCCTAGATGTGAGTGAGAGAGAGAGCGGGCCGCTGATTGGCTGAGGGCTCCTGAAGCTGCTTAGAGAGCAGCCTCGTTGGGAGCTGTATGGGCCGCAAAGAGACTTAAGCGCCACTGGGTGGTGCTGTCTCTAGCAGCTCATACCATAATTCACAAATACATCCATATATTGCGCAATGGAGGGGGAGCTGAACGGCTCACAGCCTCTCCTTTGCGCAATATGTATGGATATGGATCATCTTGTAGCGCAGCCATAGTTATTTGGTTGGTATGGTGGAGGAGTCGTGGCAGGGGGTGGGGGGGGTACTTCTTGGATAAAAAAAATAAAAATTTATATATTAACTTTAAACCTTTTTTTTTTATTTAAACATAATAAAATAAAGTGTAATACACACATAGGACAGGGGAGGCGCTGCCTCACCTGCCTCCTATGACGGCACGTCGCTAGAGATCATTTGTTGTTCCTAGCACCATTCTGAACTAAAATATTGAGGTTTCTGTAAACATCTGTATAACCAAAAGCTGTTGTGCACCATGACACAAAGATGGCTGCTGTGGATGCACTTTTACTTCTCTTAGAGTATTTTGCTACAGAGCACCATAAACTACCTATTTGTTCTTGTTTAATGCTAAATAGTGCAATGTGGGGAACAAACAATATCTTTGTGGGTCCCTCCACATATTTTCTTGTACCCTGATCCAGTTGGAACATTTCCATCTAAACTTCTCTTGCTCTTTCTTTTACACTATTGCAAATACTATTATGGATTCTATCAACACTACTATTTTATTCAGTAGTAAAAATGATATTGTCACACCTAGGTGAATCATGTCTAAATTTACTATTTTATCACACATATAAAATTAACCAACACTCTTTGATTTCTACTATTATGGGGTAGATTTATGATGCTGCATTCTCAACTTTTTAGGCTATCGCCTGCTGCCGCATATTTAAGAAGCAGAAACTGCTTCTTCTACCTGAGATCAATCACCCGACACTCGCTTGTTTGGGGTTATTGACACATCTTTTTTAAATTTCTTCGTGCGATTCAACATCGCAAATGGTGATTGCAGGCAGATAGATTCACTACTTACAAACCTGTCCACCTACAGGGATGATAAATGTTGCCCTTTAAGGCGCTATGAAAGCTCTACTATTCATCTATGTCACTAATCATCTCAATAAAAGTTTATCGCGGGTGTTTGTGCGAGTCAGAAATAGCGTGCGTTTTCCAAGTTAAAAGTAAACATGCTCTGGTTAACTGTTACGCTCGAATAATAACTTGCACAAAACACATCTTAAAATACATTATTACAGTTACACTCATAGTAACACTATCTAATAACAATTATTATTTTTATTTTTTTAAATTTCAAAAGAGCTTTATTGAACGTCAATTACATGTTACAAGATATTCAATAAATTGCGTTTACAATATGTGTATGGTATGTTGGCAACCAATGCCTTATACAAGATATGGTTACCTGCTGTATAACGTCCTTGAATGACAATTCTGATATGAAAAACGGAGATCAATCAAATCATTCCAACCCTAATTGTATCACTATATACAGCTGAGAGCTGGCTCTGAGGCCTTGGCTCTGAAATTCAAAGTGGCTCTGAATTATAAGTGGCCGAGTTAAGAAATGGAGTTAAATCCATAATGCTATCATCTAGAATGCTCTACTAAGAACATGAAGCATTGTTCTAACTATTCATCATCTCATCTCTCCACAGGTATGCATTTCCTTCTCTGTATTTCATGCCCTGGTTGTTATCCCACGTCCCTTTAATGTTTTTTCAATATACTGGTATGCATTTCCTTCTCTGTATTTCATGCCCTGGTTGTTATCCCACGTCCCTTTAATGTTTTTTCAATATACTGGTATGCATTTCCTTCTCTGTATTTCATGCCCTGGTTGTTATCCCACGTCCCTTTAATGTTTTTTCAATATACTGGTATGCATTTCCTTCTCTGTATTTCATGCCCTGGTTGTTATGCCACGTCCCTTTAATGTTTTTTCAATATACTGGTATGCATTTCCTTCTCTGTATTTCATGCCCTGGTTGTTATCCCACGTCCCTTTAATGTTTTTTCAATATACTGGTATGCATTTCCGTCTCTGTATTTCATGCCCTGGTTGTTATCCCACGTCCCTTTAATGTTTTTTCAATATACTGGTATGCATTTCCGTCTCTGTATTTCATGCCCTGGTTGTAATGCATTTTCTCTGATGTCTGAATTTATGACTTTTTCTGTATAATTGTTATCAGCTCCATTGTATAATTTCTGTGTGCATCCCCCAGCCATTTGCTCACCCCCCATCTAATTTACAAGTGTTTAACGCCAGTCTTCCTAACTAGTCTACTTGTAATCACAGCTGCCTTGAATCAAATCATTCCAACCCTAATTGTATCACTATATACAGCTGAGAGCTGGCTCTGAGGCCTTGGCTCTGAAATTCAAAGTGGCTCTGAATTATAAGTGGCCGAGTTAAGAAATGGAGTTGGGAAACTGCAGACCCCACTAACAGGTAATCATTACTAACTGTACACCTGCACAATGCTCTCTATGTCCTTTCTGATCTTTCTGTCTGCCATCTTCCTAAAACTCACTGCATGCCCTTATAACATCAATAATCCCCACACTATCCTTATCTCTCCCTCCCTCCTCTCATCCCCTATGCTGTCCTCTCATGAACTACTCTGTTTCCTTAGCAATACTTTCCCATCTTACTCTCCTGTGTCTAGTCATACGCGCTCCTACAAGTCTCACTCTCACCTTCTGTCACTCTCACTGCTACTACTGCTTGCTTGTGGTGACATCTCTCCTAACCCTGGCCCTGCAGCAATCACCACACTCATACACTCTCGCTCAGTCCCCCACAATACAAACTCAAGGTCACGCAATCCCAACAATCTCATCTCCATTAACCCACAGCGCTTATCCCCTCTCTTTTCTTGTGCCCTCTGGAATGCACGCTCTGTCTGTAACAAACTTACAACTGTTCACGACCTGTTTGTTTCTAACGCTTTCAATCTTCTAGCAATTACTGAAACCTGGCTTTCTTCCTCTGACACTGCTTCCATTGCTGCTCTAACGCACGGCGGTCTCCACTTTAGCCACACACCTAGGCCAGGTGAGAGACATGGTGGCGGTGTTGGAATCTTACTGTCCCCTTCCTGCTCCTATCAGCACCTCCATCCTCATCCATCTCTCTCCATCTCCTCCTTTGAAGTCCATTGCATCCGCATTTTCTCCCCCCTCTCCCTCAAGGTGGCAGTTATCTATCGCCCCCCTGGACCAACCTCCCAATTCCTCGACAACTTTGCTGCCTGGCTTTCTCACTTTCTCTCTACAAATACACCTGCTCTAATCTTAGGGGACTTCAACATCCCCATTGATAACCCATCTACCCCTGCTGCCTCTAAACTTCTCTCACTCACAAATTCCTTTAGTCTTTCACAATCCACCCTATTCCCTACTCACCGTGACGGACACTCTCTTGATCTGGTATTCTCCTACCTCTGCGCCCCTTCTGATGTCACCTGTCGCCCATTTCCCATCTCAGACCACCATCTGCTCACCTATAATCTCAATGTACAGGCTAAACCTATTTCTACCCCTCGCCTCCGCACCTGTAGAAATCTGCACACTGTGGATCCTCTCCAACTTTCTAACCTTATTCAAAAACACCTTCCCCACACTTCCATGGTATCCTGCCCTGACCTTGCTACAGACCACTATAACAATACTCTTTCCTCTGCACTCGACACCCTTGCTCCTCCACAAATACGCAAAACCCCACGTCGTCAGCTCCAGCCCTGGCACTCTCAGCAAACACGCTATCTACAAAAATGCTCCCGTGCTGCTGAACGTGCCTGGAGGAAATCCCGCTCTGAACACGATTTCCTACACTATAAGTTCATTCTTTATTCTTACTCCTCTGCCCTTCACTTAGCCAAGCAAAACTACTTCTCTTCTCTAATATCTTCTCACTCCTCAAACCCTAAACGTCTCTTCTCCACTTTCAACACTCTCCTCTATCCACCTGCACCACCCCCCTCATCTGACTTTAGTGCTCAAGACTTGGCAGATTACTTTTTCAACAAAACACTTACCATCAGAAGCAACATCCCACCACAAGACTGCAACCTTTCAACTGCACCCCCGGTCACCCCCTCCAAAACTCTCAGTACCTTCCCCCCAACCACTGAGAATGAAGTGAGTTCCCTAATATCTTCCTCACACCTCACTACATGCCCCCTTGACCCTATCCCTTCACATCTAATACCCTCTCTGTCCTCTACCCTCACCCCAGCTCTTACTCACATATTCAACCGATCCCTTACTACTGGTTCATTTCCATCATCATTCAAACATGCAAAGGTCACCCCCATCCTCAAAAAACCCTCCCTCGACCCCAATTCTCCTGCAAACTACCGCCCCATATCACTACTTCCGCTAGCTTCTAAAGTCCTAGAAAAACTAGTTTTCGATCGCCTAACACACTTCCTATCCTCCAACTCACTGCTTGACCCCCTGCAATCTGGCTTCCGTCCCCAACACTCAACTGAGACTGCCCTCACCAAGGTTACGAACTATCTTCTTTCTGCTAAAAACAATGGCCACTATTCTATACTTATCTTACTTGACCTGTCTGCTGCCTTTGACACTGTTGACCATCCCCTCCTCTTACGGACTCTCAGCTCCCTTGGACTCTGTGACATTGCCCTCTCCTGGATCCACTCTTATCTCTCTAATAGATCCTTTTCTGTCTCATTTGCTGGTGACTCATCCTCTCCACTGCCTCTGTCTGTTGGAGTACCTCAAGGCTCTGTTCTAGGCCCTCTACTCTTCTCTATTTATACTTCCTCGCTGGGTCAACTTATTAGTAGCTATGGCTTCAACTATCACCTCTATGCTGATGATACTCAGATCTACCTATCCACTCCTGCACTCTCTCCGTCTGTCCTTTCCCACATCAGCAGCTGCTTATCTGGCATTTCTTCCTGGATGGCCTCTCACTACCTAAAAATCAACATGTCCAAGACTGAGCTTCTTCTAATCCCCCCAAATAATTCTACTCCAGTTTCTAACTTTACTATCACTGTCGGTGACACCACTATCTCCCCATCACCCCAAGTCCGCTGCCTTGGAGTTACACTCGACTCCAATCTGTCCTTCATACCCCACATCCAATCGCTCTCTTCATCCTGTCGCAACCACCTATGCAATATCTCCAAAATCCGTCCTTTTCTGAGCGCTGAAACTACTAAACAGCTAATCCATTCCCTAGTAATTTCCCGGCTTGACTACTGTAACAACCTACTAACTGGCCTTCCTCTCTCCCGCCTCTCCCCCCTTCAATCCATCCTAAATGCCTCTGCTAGGCTAATCCACCTCTCCCGACGCTCTGTATCTGCCGCACCCCTCTGTGAGTCCCTTCACTGGCTCCCCATTCACAGCAGAATTAAATTCAAAATTCTCACTTTGACCTACAAAGCCCTTACCAATGCAGCCCCCCCATACCTGTCCTCACTCATCAACAAATATACTCCAGCCCGTCCCCTAAGATCCAACAACGATCTACTCCTTGCCTCTTCTACCATCACCTCCTCTCATGCTAGACTACAGGACTTCTCTCGTGCGGCACCAACCCTCTGGAACGCACTTCCTCGTGCTGTCAGACTTTCCCCCAACCTCTCCTCCTTTAAACGCTCCCTAAAGACCTTCTTGTTCAGGGAAGCCTATAACCAAATCAGTAACTAATGAATTCCACTTGCCTAATAGTTGCCCTCATCTAACTTCACACTAACATCACTCCCACCTTTGCAGTCCCCACCTCCTGTTTCTCACCCTCCTACCCATTTAGATTGTAAGTTCCCACGGGAACAGGGCTCCCAATTCCTCCTGTATTTGTTTGTTAAATTTTGTCTGGTGTCTCATATTGTACTGTCCTTTTATCTTTGTTACCTATGAACAGCGCTGCGGAATCTGTTGGCGCTTTATAAATAAAGAATAATAATAATAATAATCAATGTCCATATGGGCATTCCAGCCCTTGTAGCAATGTGAACATGAATTAAAAAAACATTACAGGAAATAAAGAAAAAACAATGGTTTAGAAGTGGTTCTTAAAACCTCTTTCAATAGTATAGGCCTCTCAACCTGACATAAATTTTAGTTTATTGTCCCTATGTCGTGGTCCCTGCGTTAATAATTGCAAGTACTGTCTTGAGATGCAATGGCCTGTGCTTTGTGTGAAAAAAAACACTGTCCATATTATATAGTATGTGGTATGGTGTGTGCATGAAGAAAGTGGGCAAACTTACTGTTGCTTTGCTATTATTAAATAGACCGTGCTCTCTCTACTCTGGGCGGTTATTGCTATTGGTTCATTGCTCTAACATAAGTTCATGTATATCTGTTGTCCCATGCTGAATATGATGAAACCTCTCTAAGTGGATCAGGGTGTCTACTTGTTGTTTCCACTCATCAACTGTTGGGGCGTTACGTGACTTCCAGTGTTTCTGGATTAACATTTTAGCACTATTATTTTTTTTTGAATACTTTATTTATTTAGAGAAACCTGATGTACATCAACAAGTCTATGACATTACGGACATCGATAAAGTGCAGATTTTTACAGAGATGCATTATACTTTTACATTGTACATTTGAAAATTTGTACTTGTATCTGTCCCCAAGCTCTCTATCATTTTTGTTTTATTTAAGTCATACAACAAAACAATTTCTTAAAACCTTCCCCTTCTAACTACCCTAAACCCAACTCTGTTCTCCTTGGCCTATCCCACATGAAGCTAAGCAACATACATCACGTAAAACACCAATTTCCCCTCAATTGTTCCTCCAGAATATATGGAGCTGCTGCAAACGGTGCCACCCCTTATCTTTGTACTACAACAGGCAGAGTGAGCACATGTTTCCCACTTCTTGAAAAACTGCCTGATGCGTGCTGTCACCTCACCCTTGACATCTGCCTGTTCAATAAATACTTGTTTCGTCAATGACGCTTTGAGTTGCTGTAAGGTTGGAGCTTTATCACTCAACCATGACTTCAATATAAGTTTTCTGGCTAACAGCAGTATGTTATTAATCAACCTACACTGACCTGTTCCCTCCTCTCCCCCCGTCAGTAGTAAAATCCTTTCCCAATCCAACCTGAGTTCCTGTTTCAAAACCACTTTCATCCAATATTCAGTCTGTTTCCAGAACCTTATCAGTTTAGGGCAGCGCCAAAACAGGTGCTCAAAAGTTGGGTCTTGGTGCAGACACTTCTTACATACATTGACCTCTGGATTTGTCCATTTGGACCATTGTCTTGGGGTGATGTATGCCCTGTGTAGTAATTTATATTGTGTCTCCCTAAGATCTGCTGAAATCGTGGCCAACCTAACTCTCTCAAAACTCAAAACTATGTCGTCCTTCAGCAGATGCACCTGATCTCCCTCTCTCCATTGTTGTATTATCTTGTCTAGGGCCATGTCTGACCTAGTCGTCATTAAAAGGTTATATTGTAAAGAGATCGATCTATAACTCTGTTTCACCAATGAGTATAACGTGTCCCAATGTGAATTATCCCAGATCGTGTCATCCAACCTAATTAATGTGTTAGCATAATGTTTAACATGCAGGTAGGCATAATATTATTTTTGTGGTATCTGATATTTGTCTTTGAGCTGGTCAAAAGTAATTACGCATTTATTCACCTTATCCAATAGTTGTCCCACCAACTCTAGGCATCTCACTTCCCACTGCTTAAATGGACCCCTGTTATAACAGGAATTAATTCCAAATTCCCCCTAATCGGTTTTAGCTTGGTGCTTGATCCCTTTTTTCCCTATTCTTTTGAAAAAAAATTCCAAGCCAAAATTGGCCCTTTAAATAGTAAATTATTTTTTAACATGATCTGGAAGTTGTGCGATAGGAAGAAAAGGGAGGGCTTTCAATGCAATAGGTGAGGTCATTCCTTCCTCTAGTGCCTGATGCGTAAAGTTACCTAGCCCAGTTATCCAGTTTAGTGCTATTTTAGAAAGTGCTGCCCAATTGTACCATCTCGTGTTTGGTAGCTTTAACCCTCCTTGATGTGTAGGGTTGAACAGTTTGTACAGTCCTATCCTTTTCTTTTTATTCTGCCATATAAAACCTGAGTATGCAGAATGTACTGTGCCTTGACATCTTTCTGACTGAGTACCATAGGAAGTGACTGTAGCACATACAATAAACGGGGGAATACTATCATTTTAATTATACTAACCCTGCCACTGAAAGACAACGGGAGGTGCACCCATTTCTTTCTATTTCCGTCATTCTATTTCCGTCATTATCAACGGGACTGTCACTTCTGGGTTGTTGACAAATAACAGCATGTCGTCTGCATAAAGCGATATCTGCACTCTAGTGTTGTATATATGAATGCCTTCTAGTAATTCCCTTAAATGGATACATTTTAGCACTATTTAACATGACCAACAACAGGGCTTTGTCTGGCTTGTACTTAAGCTTGTTTAAGGATATATATTATAGGAGTGTTTTGTGACTGTTCTGTAATGGCTTCTCTATTACTTTTCCTATGTGTTCGAGGACTCCCACCCAATATGTATCTAGCCTGGGGCAGTCCCACAAGATATGTGTGGGTGTTTCATCCCATCCGCAGTCTCTCCAGCACTTCACCCAAAGCTGATTTATATATTCACTGCAACCTACTAGGGGTGAGATACCACCTCGATAAGAAATTGTAACTAGAT